>NC_056608.1:9653038-9754852 GCF_018340385.1 Cyprinus carpio
TAAAGGCCTTTGCGATTGTTAAATTTTTAACAGCTTGAGGTTTGATTAAAGGGTGTGGCCATGGCGCCGTGACAAAGTTAGATGTCTCGCCATGGGAATAGAAGTTGTTGTAACTCAGGCATAAGACGTCTGATCTTCCCCAAACTTCACATGTTCGAAAAGAGTCTTGGCCTGAACACATCTGAAGGTCATTATTCCACTATAATCATAGTGCCACCTGCTGACAACAGAAAATGGCTTGTTTTACACTAACTTAAACATGCAATGTCCAATCTGCACCAAACTTAAAATATTTGATAAGAGTCATGGCCTGAAGATATCTAAAGGCCAATGTTCAGTTATAATTATATAGATGCCTGTTTTCAGTTGGAGACAACATGCTTTATACTAACTCAAACATTCCATGTTCAATCTGCACTAAATTTCATATGCTTGATAAAAGTGCTGGACTGAAGAAATCTACATGACAAAATCCAGTTATAGTCATAGCGCCACCAGCTGGCAGCAGGAAGATTGGCACATGTAAATGACTTTGACATATTCCTCTTATATTTACCACATTAAAAGCATATTTCTCACCATTCACTGTTTTACAAAAGCCACCCGGTGGTGGTGAGCCCGTTTGCGAGGACCCGTTCATCGTTGCTTGCAGCTTTATTTATTATTATTATTATTAGGGCTCAAGCACGAAGGGGCGAAGAGCCCTCTTGTTTTCCTAAGGATTATTCTTATTAGGGCCCGAGCCAATGGGCGCAGGGCCCTCTTGTTTTTCTAAGGATTATTCTTATTATTATTATTAGGGCTCAAGCCTGGAGGGCGAGAGCCCTATTGTTTTCCTTAGGATTATTAGGGCCCGAGCCAATGGGCGCAGGGCCCTATTGTTTTCCTAAGGATTATTAGGGCCCGAGCACCGATGGTGTGAGGACCCTCTTGTATCTGCTTCGTTTATTATTATTAGGGCCCGAGCCAATGGGCGCAGGACCCTATTGATCCCCTAAGGATTTATTTTTTATTATTATTATTATTAGGGCTGGGCGAGAGCCCTATTGTTTTCCTTAGGATTATTTTTTATTATTAGGGCCCGAGCACCGATGGTGTGAGGACCCTATTGGAATTGCTCCGTTTATTCTTCTTCTTCTTCTCCGCAATGAGTCGGATTTTTGAGGGCCTAAACATGCTCCAAAACTCACGAAACTTTGCACACTCATCAGAACTGGCGAAACTTTACATCTGATATAGGTTTCAGAAGTGGGTGTGGCAAAATGGCTCGATAGCGCCACCTATGAAATTTAAACGGAGTGCGCCTCGGGCTACGTTTCACGTACATGCATGAAAATTGGTACACACGTGTAGCACACCATTATCTACAAAAAAGTCTCTTGGTACAAAATCCAAAACCCAACAGGAAGTAAGTTATTTTGAATTTCCTGTAGGATTTTTGTGCAGTTTTTGCCATTTCCATGCCTCGTACTTTGACAAACTCCTCCTACAGTTTTAATCGGTTTGTCTTCAAATTTGGTGAGGATCATCATAAGACCTTTGTGATGTTAAATTGCGAAGGTTTTGAGTTTTCGTCAAGGGGTGTGTCCCTGGCGGCCTGACAAAGTTTGATGTTTCGCCGTGAAACAGGAAATTGCTGTAACTAAGGCAAGCAATGTCCGATCTGCCCCAAACTTTCACATGTGTGATAGGTGTTCTGTCCTGAACAAACACTCATGACCAAATTCAGTTATAGTCATAGCGCCACCTGCTGGCAACAGGAAGTGACATGGTTAAAACTGTTATGGACTCCTAGGAACATATTAAAAAGCAATTGTTAAATAGGCTGGAAACATGCTAGAAACATACTAAAACATGCTAGCAACACTTAGCTAAGTGCTAAAGCATGCTACTAATGCAGTGAAAAAAGGAAGTTGCTGTAAATCAGGCCAGCAATGTCCGATCTGCCCCAAACTTCAAAAGTTTGACAAGAGTCCTGTCCTGAACACATCAACATGCCCGTATTCGGTTATAGTCATGGCGCCACCTATTGGCAACAGGAAGTGTCTTGTTAAACACTGTTATGGACTCCTTGCAAAATAATAAAAAGCATCAACATGTGTTAAATAGGCTGGCAAAATTCTAGAAGCATGCTAAAACGTGCTAGCAACACTTAGCTCAGTGTTAAAGCATGCTATTAATGCAGTGAAATAGAACATTACTGTAACTCAAGCATACATTGTCCAATCTGCCTCAAACTTCACAAGTTTGATTAGAGTCCTGGCCTGAAGACATCTACATGTTCATATTTGGTTATAGCTATAACGCCACCTACTGGCAACAGGAAGTGACATGTTTTTCACTGATATGCACTATTAGCAAAAAAAAAGTATGCCATTGTGTGCTAAACATGCTAGAAATATTCCCAAACATGCTAACACCATTAACTAAGTGCTAAAGCATGCTATTAATCCTATGAAACAGGAAGTTGTTGTAACTCAGGCAAGCAATGTCTGATCTGCCCCAAACTTCATACGTTTGATAGGTGTTATTCCCTGAACAAACACCCATTCCCAAAATTAGTTATAGACATAGCGCCACCTGCTTGTAACAGGAAGTGACATGGTTAACACTGTAATGGACTCCTAGGAACATATTAAAAAGTGTCAACAAGTGTTAAATAGGCTGGCAACATGCTAGAAACATACTTATACATGCTAGTAGCACTTAGCTAAGTGCTAAAACATGCTACTAATGCCGTTAGAAAGGAAATTGCTGTAACTCAGGCAAGCAATGATCAATCTGCCCCAACCTTCGAACGTTTGACAAGAGTCCTGTCCGGAACACATCAACATGCCCTTATTCGGGTTATAGTCATAGCGCCACCTTCTGGGAACAGGAAGTGTCATGTTTAACACTGTTATGGACTCCTGGCAACATATTAAAAAGTGTCAGGAAGTGCTAAATAGGCTGGCAACATGCTAGAAACATACTAAAACATGCTAGTAGCACTTAGCTAAGTGCTAAAGCATGCTACTAATGCAGTGAAAAAGGAAGTTGTTGTAACTCAGGCTAGCAATATCCGATCTGCCCCAAACTTCACACATTTCACAAGAGTCCTGTCCTGAACACATCAACATGCCTGTATTTGATTATAGTCATAGCGCCACCTGATGGCAACAGGAAGTGGCATGTTTAACACTGTTATGGGACTCCTTGCAAAATAATAAAAAGCATCAACATGTGTTAAATAGGCTGGCAAAATTCTAGAAGCATGCTTAAACATGCTAACAACACTTAGCTCAGTGTTAAAGCATGCTATTAATGCAGTGAAGTAGAACATTACTTTAAATCGTGCATACTATGTCCAATCTGCCTTAAGCTTCACAAGTTTGATTGGAGTCCTGGCTTGAAGATATCTACATGCTCATATTTGATTATAGTTATAGTGCCACCTACTGACAACAGGAAGTGACATGTTTTAATACTTTTATGCACTATTAGCAACACCGTAAAATATGCCATTGTGTGCTAATCATGCTAGAAATATTCTCAAACATGCTAGCAAAACTTACTATGTGCTAAAGGATGCTATTATTACTATGAAACAGGAAGTTATTGTGTAACTCTTGCATACAATGCCCAATCTGCCCCAAACTTCACACGTTTTATAAGAGTCCTGGCCTGAAACTCATCTTTAGGCCAATATTTATTTATAGTCTTAGTGCCACCTGCTGGCAACAGGAAATTACTTCTTTTACACTAACTTAAACATGCAATGTCTGATCTGCCCGAAATTTTGCATGTTTGGTAAAAGTCCTGGTCTGAAGATTTACATGACGATATTCAGTTATGATCATAGTGCCACCTGTTGGCTGCAGGAAATGTGGCACAAATATTTACCATTTTAAAAGCATATGGTGCAACGTTCGCTGATCTCCTATGGCCACCGGGTGGTGGTGAGCCTGGGTGCGAGGGCCCTTTCATCGCTGCTTGCAGCTTTAATTAGGGCCCGAGCACTGCAGTGCGAGGACCCTATTGGAATTGCTCCGTTTATTATTCTTCTTCTTCTTCTTCTCCGCAATGAGTCGCATTTTTGAGGGCCTAAACATGCTCCAAAACTCACGAAACTTTTCACACGCATCAGAACTGGCGAAAATTTACATCTGATATAGGTTTCAGAAGTGGGTGTGGCAAAATGGCTCGATAGCGGCATCTATTAGATTTCAACGGAGTGCGCCTCGAGCTACGTTTCACGTACATGCATGAAAATTGGTACACACGTGTAGCACACCATTATCTACAAAAAAGTCTCTTGGTACGAAATCCAAAACCCAACAGGAAGTAAGTTATTTTGAATTTCCTGTAGGATTTTTGTGCAGTTTTTGCCATTTCCATGCCTCGTACTTTGACGAACTCCTCCTACAGTTTTAATCGGATTGTCTTCAAATTTTTGTGAGGGTCATCATAAGACCTTTGTGATGTTAAATTGTGAAGGTTTTGAGTTTTCGTCAAGGGGTGTGTCCCTGGCGGCCTGACAAAGTTCGATGTTTCGCCATAAAACAGGAAGTTGCTGTAACTCAGGCAAGTAATGTCCGATCTGCCCCAAACTTCACATGTGTGATAGGTTTTCTGTCCTGAACAAGCACTCATGACCAAATTCAGTTATAGTCATAGCGCCACCTGCTGGCAACAGGAAGTGACATGGTTAAAACTGTTATGGACTCCTAGGAACATATTAAAAAGTGTCAACAAGTGTTAAATAGGCTGGAAACATGCTAGAAACATACTAAAACATGCTAGCAACACTTAGCTAAGTGCTAAAGCATGCTACTAATGCAGTGAAAAAGGAAGTTGCTGTTACTCAGGCCAGCAATATCAGATCTGCCCCAAACTTCAAACGTTTGACAAGAGTCCTGTCTTGAACACATCTACATGCCCGTATTCGGTTATAGTCATGGCGCCACCTATTGGCAACAGGAAGTGTCTTGTTTAACACTGATATGGACTCCTTGCAAAATAATAAAAAGTATCAGCATGTGTTAAATAGGCTGGCAAAATTCCAGAAGCATGCTAAAACGTGCTAGCAACACTTAGCTCAGTGTTAAAGCATGCTATTAATGCAGTGAAACAGGAAGTTGATGTAACTCAGGCAAGCAATGTCTGATCCGCCCCAAACTTCATACGTTTTATAAGAGTCCTGGCCTGAAGGCATGTACATGCTCATATTTGGTTATAGTTATAGTGCCACCTACTGGCAACAGGAAGTGACATCTCTTACACTAGTATGCACTATTAGTAACACAGTAAAATATGCCATTGTGTGCTAAACATGCTAGAAATATTCTCAAACATTCCAGCAAATCTTACTAAGTGCTAAAGCATGCTATTAATACTATGAAACAGGAAGTTTTTATAACTCATGCATACAATTCCTAATCTGCCCCAAACTTCACACGTTTTATAAGAGTCCTGGCCTGAACACATCTAAAGGCCAATATTCAATAATAATTATAGTGCCACCTGCTGGCAAAAGGAAATGACTTATTTTAAACTAAATTAAACATGAAATGTCTGATCTGCCCTAAACTTCACATGTTTGATAAGATTCCTGGTCTCAACAGATCTTAAGGCCAATATTTCAGTTATAATCATACCGCCACCTGCTGGGACAGGAAATTACTTGTTTTATAATTTGAAACTCATTTGATACTGAGTTTTGACAGAGTTCATGTGTTTTGTATGGGTACTGGCCTGAACTCATCTTTAGGCCAATATTTATTTATAGTCTTAGCGCCACCTGCTGGCAACAAGAAATTTCTTCTTTTACACTAACTTAAACGTGCAATGTCTGATCTGCCCAAAACTTTGCATGTTTGGTAAAAGTCCTGGTCTGAAGACATTTACATGCCGATGTTCAGTTGTGATCATAGCGCCACCTGTTGGCAGCAGGAAATGTGGCACAAATATTTACCATTTTAAAAGCATATGGTCCACCGTTCACTGATCTCCTATGGGCCACCGGGGTGGTGGTGAGCCCGGGTGCGAGGGACCTTTCATCGCTGCTTGCAGCTTTAATTAGGGCCCGAGCACTGCAGTGCGAGGACCCTCTTGGAATTGCTCCGTTTATTATTCTTCTTCTTCTTCTCCGGAATGAGTCGCATTTTTGAGGGCCTAAACATGCTCCAAAACTCACGAAACTTTGCACACGCATCAGAACTGGTGAAAATTTACATCTGATATAGGTTTCAGAAGTGGGTGTGGCAAAATGGCTCGATAGCGCCACCTATTAAATTTCAACGGAGTGCGCCTCGAGCTACGTTTCACGTACATGCATGAAAATTGGTACACACGTGTAGCACACCATTATCTACAAAAAAGTCTCTTGGTACAAAATCCAAAACCCAACAGGAAGTAAGTTATTTTGAATTTCCTGTAGGATTTTTGTGCAGTTTTTGCCATTTCCATGCCTCGTACTTTGACAAACTCCTCCTACAGTTTTAATCGGATTGTCTTCAAATTTGGTGAGGGTCATCATAAGACATTTGTGATGTTAAATTGCGAAGGATTTGAGTTTTCGTCAAGGGGTGTGTCCCTTGCAGCCTGACAAAATTTGATGTTTCGCCGTGAAACAGGAAGTTGCTGTAACTCAGGCAAGCAATGTCCGATCTGCCCAAACTTCACATGTGTGATAGGTGTTCTGTCCTGAACAAACACCCATGACCAAATTCAGTTATAGTCATAGCGCCACCTGCTTGCAACAGGAAGTGACATGGTTAAAACTGTTACGGACTCCTAGGAACATATTAAAAAGTGTCAACAAATGTTAAATAGGCTGGAAACTTGCTAGAAACATACTAAAACATGCTAGCAACACTTAGCTAAGTGCTAAAGCATGCTACTAATGCAGTAAAAAAGGAAGTTGCTGTAACTCAGGCCAGCAATGTCCGATCTGCCCCCAAACTTCAAATGTTTGAGAAGAGTCCTGTCCTGAACAGATCAACATGCCCGTATTCGGTTATAGTCATGGCGCCACCTATTGGCAACAGGAAGTGACTTGTTTAACACTGTTATTGACTCCTTGCAAAGTAATAAAAAGCATCAACATGTGTTAAATAGGCTGGCAAAATTCTAGAAGCATGCTAAAACATGCTAGCAACACTTAGCTCAGTGTTAAGGCATGCTATTAATGCATTGAAATAGAACATTACTGTAACTCAAGCATACAAGGTCCAATCTGCCTCAAACTTCACAAGTTTGATTAGAGTCCTGGTCTGAAGATGTCTACATGTTCATATTTGGTTATAGCTATAGCGCCACCTACTGGCAACAGGAAGTGACATGTTTTTTACTGATATGCACTATTAGCAAACAAAAAAATATGCCATTGTGTGCTAAACATGCTAGAAATATTCCCAAACATGCTAACAACATTAACTAAGTGCTAAAGCATGCTATTAATATATGCAACAGGAAGTTGTTGTAACTCAGGCAAGCAATGTCCGATCTGCCCCAAACTTCATATGTTTGATCGGTGTTATGCCCTGAACAAACACCCATTCCCAAATTCAGTTATGGACATAGCGCCACCTGCTTGTAACAGGAAGTGACATGGTTAACACTGTTATGGACTCCTAGGAACATATTAAAAAGTGTCAACAAGTGTTAAATAGGCTGGCAACATGCTAGAAACATACTTATACATCCTAGTAGCACTTAGCTAAGTGCTAAAGCATGCATACATGCATACAGTGAAAAAGGAAGTTGCTGTAACTCAGGCTAGCAATATCCGATCTGCCCCAAACTTCACACGTTTCACAAGAGTCCTGTCCTGAACACATCAACATGCCTGTAATTTGATTATAGTCATAGCACCACCTGATGGCAACAGGAAGTGGCATGATTAACACTGTTATGGACTCCTTGCAAAATAATAAAAAGCATCAACATGTGGTAAATAGGCTGGCAAAATTCTAGAAGCATGCTTAAACATGCTAGCAACACTTAGCTCAGTGTTAAAGCATGCTCTTAATGCAGTGAAGTAGAACATTACTGTAACTCATGAATACAATGTCCAATCTGCCTGTCCTGGCCTGAAGATATCTACATGTTCATATTTGGTTATAGTTATAGTGCCACCTACTGACAACAGGAAGTGACATGTTTTAATACTTTTATGCACTATTAGCAACACCGTAAAATATGCCATTGTGTGCTAATCATGCTAGAAATATTCTCAAACATGCTAGCAACACTTACTATGTGCTAAAGGATGCTATTAATACTATGAAACAGGAAGTTGTTGTATCTCATGCATATAATGCCCAATCTGCCCCAAATTTTACACGTTTTATAAGAGTCCTGGCCTGAACACATCTAAAGGCCATTATTCAATTATAATTATAGTGCCACCTGCTGGCAACAGGAAATGACTTATTTTAAACTAACTTAAACCTGAAATTTCTGATCTGCCCTAAACTTCACATGTTTGATAAGATTCCTAGTCTCAACAGATTTTAAGGCCAATATTTCAGTTATAATCATACCGCCACCTGCTGGTGACAGGAAATTACTTGTTTTAAACTAACTTAAACATGCAATATCTGGTCTGCCCAAAGTTCTTGTGTTTGATATGGGTCCTGGCCTGAACTCATCTTTAGGCCAATATTTGTTTATAGTCTTAGCGCCACCTGCTGGCAACAGGAAATTACTTCTTTTACACTAACTTAAACATGCAATGTCTGATCTGCCCGAAACTTTGCATCTTTGGTAAGAGTCCTGGCCTGAAGACATTTACATGCCGATATTCAGTTATAATCATAGTGCCACCAGTTGGCAGCAGGGAATGTGGCACAAATATTTACCTTTTTATAAGCATATGGCCCAATGTTCGCTGTTCTCCTATGGCCACCGGTTGGTGGTGAGCCCGGGTGCGAGGGCCCTTTCATCGCTGCTTGCAGCTTTAATTATTATTAGGGGCCAAGCACCGAAGGTGTGTAGGCACCTATTGAAATTGTTGGTGTTCTTCTTCTTCTTCTTCTTTTTCTTCTTCTTCTTCTTCTTCTTCTTCTTCTTCTTCTTCTTCTTCTTCTTCTTCTTCTTCTTCCGCCGCAAGTCTATGGCAGCCCATAGAACCGATTGCGGGAAAGTTGTATAATTTGGCACACTGATAGAGGACAGTCCCAGCATTAACTATTGCAAATTTGAAGTCTCTATCTCCTACTCTCTAGCGCCACCACTTGTCCAAAGTTTCAATATTTTTATGCTAATAACTTTTGAACCGTAAGCCACAAAATGAAAATTCCTTTTTCCTCTGAATCCTTGGCTCAGGCCAAGTCGAATGAACCCCGAAATTTCAAAAATCGCAAGGTTTAGTTTTTTCGCTATTTTCAATTGTTCGAAAAACCTACTTTTTCGAACTCGTCCTAGACGGTTAGTCCGAATTTCACGAAAATTGGCTCAGATCATCTTCAGATGATGGCGGGAAAAAGTTATGGAATTCAAGTTGATTCGTCCAACCGTTCTCGAATACCACGTGAAAAAATTCTACGAAAAGCACGCAAAAATGCTTGTGAGGCTATAACTCCGCAATGGATTGGCGTATTGAGACCAAACTTGGTGGGTGTTATAACAAGCATGACCTGAGACTACCTGCAGTGTTTCGACGCAGCGCCACCTAGTGGTCAGGAGATATGAAAAATGCATATTTTTGCTTATAACTTCTGAATGGTTTTGCCAAAAATCACAAAACGGGTCTCTTTGTATTCAGTGGGTGATGCCGAGTCGAATGATATCCAATTTTCCCGTGTCAGCCATTTTAGGTGTCGGCCATTTTGAATTATGTTTCAAAATGCTCTGTATTTTTTGAACGCATTATCGTATCTTTATGAAAATAATTACAAAAATGTTTGGCTCCATGCCCTGAAGGTACTCAAAAAGTTTGGTGGCAGCGCCACCTTGTGGTCAAAAGTTATAATGAAATATCTAAAAAATGTGAATAACTTTTGAATAAATTAGACTATTGAAATGAAAGTGGTCTCCATATATTCTTTGGGTCATGCCGAGAACATCGATACCAATTATGCCAAAATTGGCCATACTTCCTGTCCGCCATTTTGATTAATGTTGAAAACCTACTTTTTCGAACTCCTCATAGACCGTTAGTCCGATTTTCACCAAATTTGACTCGGATCATCTTCAGAGTGTGCTGACAAAAAGTTATGGATTTCGTGTCGATATACGAAACAGTTTTCATTTAGCGCATCAACAAATTTGTTCGTAAGATGCCAAAGTACATCTGAGGCTGTATCTCTGCAAAGCTTTGACATTTTTTCACCAAACTTTGGATGTGCCATTGTCACCTCACACTGACCATGCCACATCAATTTGGTAACAGCGCCACCTATTGGTCAAGAGTAATAAACCATTCATTAATCATTAATAATTACATTTATAAAAATGCTAATAACTTTTTATTGCATTAGCCTATTGTAATAAAACTGTAATAAAATTATAAGCCATTTAATCATAATACTAGTGCTTGTACTTATGATTTTTCCACAATTTCAATTACAATCATCCTAAAATTGCTGTAATTGCTCATTGTTGCATTTGGTGTGATGCTCCATGCAATGCTTAGCTCCTCAATTTGCCGCTGGAGTGCTTGGCCCCGCAATTGCTGCTTGCAGCTATATTTCTTCTTCTTCTTCTTCTTCTCCGCAATGAGTCGCATTTTTGAGGGCCTAAACATGCTCCAAAACTCACGAAACTTTGCACGCGCACCAGAACTGGCGAAAATTTACATCTGATATAGGTTTCAGAAGTGGGTGTGGCAAAATGGCTCGATAGCACCACCTATTAAATTTCAACGGAGTGCGCCTCGAGCTACGTTTCACGTACATGCATGAAAATTGGTACACACGTGTAGCACACGATTATCTACAAAAAAGTCCCTTGGTACAAAATCCAAAACCCAACAGGAAGTAAGTTATTTTGAATTTCCTGTAGAATTTTTGTGCAGTTTTTGCCATTTCCATGCCTCGTACTTTGACGAACTCCTCCTACACTTTTAATCGGATTGTCTTCAAATTTGCTGAGGGTCATAATAAGACCTTTGTGATGTTAAATTGCGAAGGTTTTGAGTTTACGTCAAGGGGTGTGTCCCTGGCGGCCTGACAAAGTTTGATGTTTCGCCGTGAAACAGGAAGTTGCTGTAACTCAGGCAAGCAATGTCCGATCTGCCCCAAACTTCACATGTTTGATAGGTGTTCTGTCCTGAACAAACACTCATGACCAAATTCAGTTATAGTTATAGCGCCACCTGCTGGCAACAGGAAGTTACATGGTTAAAACTGTTATGGACTCCTAGGAACATATTAAAAAGTGTCAACAAGTGTTAAATAGGCTGTAAACATGCTAGAAACATACTAAAACATGCTAGCAACACTTAGCTAAGTGCTAAAGCATGCTACTAATGCAGTGAAAAAGGAAGTTGCTGTAACTCAGGCCAGCAATGTCCGATCTGCCCCAAACTTCAAACGTTTGACAAGAGTCCTGTCCTGAACACATCAACATGCCCGTATTCGATTATAGTCATGGTGCCACCTATTGGCAACAGGAAGTGTCTTGTTAAACACTTTTATGGACTCCTTGCAAAATAATAAAAAGCATCAACATGTGTTAAATAGGCTGACAAAATTCTAGAAGCATGCTAAAACATGCTAGCAACACTTAGCTCAGTGTTAAAGCATGCTATTAATGCAGTGAAATAGAACATTACTGTAACTCAAGCATACATTGTCCAATCTGCCTCAAACTTCACAAGTTTGATTAGAGTCCTGTCCGGAACACATCAACATGCCCTCATTCGGGTTATAGTCATAGCGCCACCTACTGGCAACAGGAAGTGTCATGTTTAACACTGTTATGGACTCCTGGCAACATATTAAAAAGTGTCAGGAAGTGCTAAATACACTGGCAACATGTTAAAAACATACTAAAACATGCTAGTAGCACTTAGCTAAGTGCTAAAGCATGCTACTAATGCAGTGAAAAAGGAAGTTGCTGTAACTCAGGCTAGCAGTATCCAATCTGCCCCAAACTTCACACGTTTCACAAGAGTCCTGTCCTGAACACATCAACATGCCTGTATTTGATTATAGTCACAGCGCCACCTGATGGCAACAGGAAGTGGCATGTTTAACACTGTTATGGACTCCTTGCAAAATAATAAAAAGCATCAACGTGTTAAATAGGCTGGCACAATTCTAGAAGCATCCTTAAACATGATAGTAACAGTTAGATAGTTGTTAAAGAATTCAGTGAAGTAGAACATTACTGTAACTCGTGCATACAATGTCCTATCTGCCTCAAGCTTCACAAGTTTGATTAGAGTCCTGGTCTGAAGATATCTACATGCTCATATTTGGTTATAGTTGTAGTGCCACCTACTGACAACAGGAAGTGACATGTTTTAATACTTTTATGCACTATTAGCAACACCGTAAAATATGCCACTGTGTGCTAATCATGCTAGAAGTATTCCCAAACATGCTAGCAACACTTACTATGTGCTAAAGGATGCTATTAATACTATGAAACAGGAAGTTGTTGTAACTCTCGCATACAATGCCCAATCGGCCCCAAATTTCTCACGTTTTATGAGAGTCCTGGCCTGAACACATTTAAAGGCCAATATTCAATTATAATTATAGCGCCACCTGCTGGCAACAGGAAATGACTTATTTTAAACTAACTTAAACATGAAATGTCTGATCTGCCCTAAACTTCACATGTTTGATAAGATTCCTAGTCTCAACAGATTTTAAGGCCAACATTTCAGTTATAATCATACCACCACCTGCTGGTGACAGGAAATTACTTGTTTTAAACTTAAACATGCAATATCTGGTCTGACCAAAGTTCTTGTGTTTGATATGGGTCCTGGCCTGAACACAACTTTAGGCCAATATTTGTTTATAGTCTTAGCGCCACCTTCTGGCAACAGGAAATTACTTATTTTACACCAACTTAAACATGCAATGTCTGATCTGCCCGAAACTTTGCATGTTTGGTAAGAGTCCTGGCCTGAAGACATTTTACATGCCGATATTCAGTTATAATCATAGTGCCACCAGTTTGCATCAGTAAATGTGGCACAAATATTTACCTCTTTATAAGCATATGGGCCAACGTTCGCTGTTCTCCTATGGCCACTGGTTGGTGGTGAGCCCGGGTGCGAGGGCCCTTTCATCGCTGCTTGCAGCTTTAATTATTATTATTAGGGCCCGAGCACCGATGGTGTGAGGACCCTCTTGTATCTGCTTCGTTTATTCTTCTTCTTCTTCTTCTTCTTCTTCTTCTTCTTCTTCTTCTTCTCTATAATGAATCGCATTGTTGGGGGCCTAAACATGCTCGAAAAGTCCTGAAACTTTGCACACGTGTCAGACCTGGTGAAAATTTACGGCTGATATAGGTTTCAGAAGAGGGTGTGGCAAAATGGCTCGACAGCGCCACCTATCCCAAAAAAATCAACAGCCCTCAAGCTGTGTTTTACGTACATGCACGGAAATTGGCACACATATGTAAAGCATTAGTACCTACAAAAAAGACTCTTGGAGCAATATCCAAAACCCAACAGGAAGTCGGTTATTTTTAATTTTATTGAGCAAATTTTGCATCATTTTTGTCATTTCCATGCCTTGTATTTTAACGAACTCCTCCTAGAGATTTATTCAGATCAACATCAAACTTGGTATGCCTAATCTAAAGGACTTTGCGATGTTAAATTGCGAAGATCTTGAGTTTTCGTTGAAGGGCATGTCCGTGGCGGCCTGACGAATTTCGATGATTCGCCATGAAAAATTAAGTTGCTATAACTCAGACATACAATGTCCAATCTGCCCCAAACTTCACATATTTGATAAGACTCCTGACCTGAACAGATTGACATGCCCATATTCAGTTATAGTCATAGCGCCACCTACTGGCAACAGGAAGTGACATATTTTACGCTGTAACAAACTACCCCAAGAAATTTTATGACATAATTATTTTTTTTCAGTCACTCTATTCTAAAGGTCTGTGTAATGTTAAATTGTGAAGACCTTGAGTTTTCGTTAAAGGGCG
This sequence comes from Cyprinus carpio, assembly GCF_018340385.1. Taxonomy (NCBI): domain Eukaryota; kingdom Metazoa; phylum Chordata; class Actinopteri; order Cypriniformes; family Cyprinidae; genus Cyprinus; species Cyprinus carpio. The sequence goes on from NC_056608.1 coordinate 9,667,145, forward strand.
TGTCCATGGCGCCGTGACAAAGTTCGATGTCTCGCCATGGGAATAAAAGTTATTGTAACTCAGGCATAAAAAATGTCCGATCTTGCCCAAACTTCACATGTTTGATAAGAGTCCTGGCCTGAACACATCTGAAAGCCAATATTCCATTGGGTGTGGCCAAATGCCTCGATAGCGCCACCTATACATTTTCAACGGAGTGCGCCTCGAGCTACGTTTCACATACATGTACAAAAATCGATACACACATGTAACACACCAATACCTACAAAAAAGTCTCTTGGTACGAAATTCGAATCCCAACAGGAAGTCAGTTATTTTGAATTTTCTATGCAAAATTTGTGTCGTTTTTGCCATTTTCAGGGGTTGTACTTTAACGAACTCCTCCTAGAGATTTATTCAGATCAACACCAAACTTTATCAGTGTAATCTAAAGGCCTTTTCGATGTTAAATTGCGAAGATCTTGAGTTTTCGTTGAAGGGCGTGTCCGTGGCGGCCTGACGAATTTCGATGTTTCGCCATGAGAAAGGAAGTTGCTATAACTCAGACATACAATGTCCAATCTGCCCAAAACTTCACATGTTTGATAAGACTCCTGACCTGAAGAGATTGACATGCCCGTATTCAGTTATAGTCATAGCGCCACCTACTGCAAACAGGAAGTGACATATTTTACGCTGTAACAAACTACCCTGAGAAATTTTATGACATAAATTTTTTTTTTCAGTCACTCTATCCTAAAGGCCTGTGCGATGTTAAATTGTGAAGATCTTGAGTTTTCGTTAAAGGGCGTGTCCATGGCGCCGTCACAAAGTTCGATGTCTCACAATGGGAATAAAAGTTATTGTAACTCAGGCATAAAATTTCCGATCTTGCCCAAACTTCACATGTTTGATAAGAGTCCTGGCCTGAACACATCTGAAGGGCCAAAATTCAATCGGGTGTGGAAAAATGGCTCTATAGCGCCACCTATACATTTTCAACGGAGTGCGCCTCGAGCTACATTTCACGCACATGTACAAAAATCGGTACACACATGTAACACACCAATACCTACAAAAAAGTCTCTTGGTATGAAATTCGAATCCCAACAGGAAGTCAGTTATTTTGAATTATCTCTGCAAAATTTGTGTCGTTTTTGACATTTTCAGGGGTTGTACTTTAACGAACTCCTCCTAGAGATTTATTCAGATCAACACCAAACTTTGTCAGTGTAATCTAAAGGCCTTTGCGATGTTTAATTGCGAAGATCTTGAGGTTTCCTTTAAGGGCGTGTCTGTGGCGGCCTTACAAATTTCGATGTTTCGTCATGAGAAAGGAAGTTGCTATAACTCAGACATACAATGTCCAATCTGCCCCAAACTTCACATGTTTGAGAAGACTCCTGACCTGAATATATCTACATGCCAATATTCAGATATCGCTATAGCGCCACCTGCTGGCAACAGGAAGTGACATGATTTACGCCGTAACAAACTACTCCTAGAAATTGTATGACATTTTATAATTTTTTTTTGGTCAGTCTAATCTAAAGGCTTTTGCGATGTTAAATTGTGAACATCTTGAGGTTTCATTAAAGGGTCTGGCCATGGCGCCATGACAAAGTTCGATGTCTCGCCATGGGAATAGAAGTTATTGTAACTCAGGCATAAGATGTCCGATCTTCCCCAAACTTCACATGTTCGAAAAGAGTCTTGGCCTGAACACATCTGAAGGTCAATATTCCACTATAATCATAGCGCCACCTGCTAGCAACAGGAAATGGCTTGTTTTACACTAACTTACACATGCAATGTCCATTCTGCACCAAACTTGAAATATTTGGAAAGAGTCATGGCCTGAAGATATCTAAAGGCCAATGTTTAGTTATAATCATGGCGCCACCTGTTGGCAATAGGACACAACATGCTTTATACTAAGTCAAACATTCCATGTTCAATCTGCACTACATTTCATATGCTTGATAAAAGTGCTAGACTGAAGAAATCTACATGCCAAAATCCAGTTATAGTCATAGCGCCCACCAGCTGGCAGCAGGAAGATTGGCACATATAAATGACTTTGACATATTCCTCTTATATTTACCACATTAAACGCATATTTCTTGCAGTTCGCTGTTTTACAAAAGCCACCCGGTGGTGGTGAGCCCAGGTGCGAGGGCCCGTTCATCGCTGCTTGCAGCTTTAATTAGGGCCCGAGCACCGATGGTGTGAGGACCCTCTTGTATCTGCTTCGTTTATTATTCTTCTTCTTCTTCTTCTTCTTCTTCTTCTTCTTCTTCTTCTTCTTCTTCTTCTCCAAAATGAATCGCATTTTTGAGGGCCTACACATGCTCGAAAAGTCCTGAAACTTTGCACAACGCGTCAGACCTGGTGAAAATTTACGTCTGATATAGGTTTCAGAAGAGGGTGTGGCAAAATGGCTCGACAGCGCCACCTATCGTAAAAAAAATCAACAGCCCTCGAGCTGTGTTTCACGTACATGCACGAAAATTGGCACACATATGTAAAGCATCAGTACCTACAAAAAAGACTCTTGGAGCAAAATCCGAAACCCAACAGGAAGTCGGTTATTTTTAATTTTATGAGCAAATTTTGCATCATTTTTGTCATTTGCATGCCTTGTATTTTAACGAACTCCTCCTAGAGATTTATTCAGATCAACACCAAATTTGGTATGCCTAATCTAAAGGCCTTTGCGATGTTAAATTGCGAAGATCTTGAGTTTTCGTTGAAGGGCGTGTCCGTGGCGGCCTGACGAATTTCGATGATTCGCCATGAAAAATGAAGTTGCTATAACTCAGACATACAATGTCCAATCTGCCACAAACTTCACATGTTTGATAAGACTCCTGACCTGAACAGATTGATATGCCCATATTCAATTATAGTCATAGCGCCACCTACTGGCAACAGGAAGTGACATATTTTACACTGTAACAAACTACCCCGAGAAATTTTATGACATTAATTTTTTTTTTTTCAGTCACTCTATTCTAAAGGCCTGTGCGATGTTAAATTGTGAAGATCTTGAGTTTTCGTTAAAGGGCGTGTCCATGGCGCCGTCACAAAGTTCGATGTCTCGCCATGGGAATAAAAGTTATTGTAACTCAGGCATAAAATGTCCGATCTTGCCCAAACTTCACATGTTCGATAAGAGTCCTGGCCTGAACACATCTGAAGGCCAATATTCCATTGGGTGTGGCAAAATGCCTCGATAGCGCCACCTATACATTTTCAACGGAGTGCGCCTCGAGCTACGTTTCACGTACATGTACAAAAATCGGTACACACATGTAACACACCAATACCTACAAAAAAGTCTCTTGGTACGAAATTCGAATCCCAACAGGAAGTCGGTTATTTTGAATTTTCTCTGCAAAATTTGTGTCGTTTTTTGCCATTTTCAGGGGTTGTACTTTAACGAACTCCTCCTAGAGATTTATTCAGATCAACACCAAACTTTGTCAGTGTAATCTAAAGGCCTTTGCGATGTTAAATTGCGAAGATCTTGAGGTTTCGTTTAAGGGCGTGTCTGTGGCGGCCTTACAAATTTCGATGTTTCGCCCCATGAAAGGAAGTTGCTATAACTCAGACATACAATGTCCAATCTGCCCCAAACTTTACATGTTTGAGAAGACTCCTGACCTGAATATATCTATATGCAAATATTCAGATATCGCTATAGCGCCACCTGCTGGCAACAGGAAGTGACATGTTTTACGCCGTAACAAACTACTCCTAGATATTTTATGACATTTTATAATTTTTTTTGGTCAGTCTAATCTAAAGGCCTTTGCGATGTTAAATTGTGAACATCTTGAGGTTTCATTAAAGGGTGTGGCCATGGCGCCGTGACAAATTTAAATGTCTCGCCATGGGAATAGAAGTTGTTGTAACTCAGGCATAAGACGTCCGATCTTCCCCAAACTTCACATGTTCGAAAAGAGTCTTGGCCTGAACACATCTGAAGGTCAATATTCCACTATAATCATAGCGCCACCTGCTGGCAACAGAAAATGGCTTGTTTTACACTAACTTAAACATGCAATGTCCAATCTGCACCAAACTTCAAATATTTGATAAGAGTCATGGCCTGAAGATATCTAAAGGCCAATATTCAGTTATAATCATAGCGCCACCTGTTGGCAATAGGACACAACATGCTTTATACTAAATCAAACATTCCATGTTTAACCTGCACTAAATTTCATATGCTTGATAAAAGTGCTGAACTAAACAAATCTACATGCCAAAATACAGTTATAGTCATAGCGCCACCAGCTGGCAGCAGGAAGATTGGCACATATAAATGACTTTGACATATTCCTCTTATATTTACCCACATTAAACGCATATTCCTCGCCGTTCGCTGTTTTACAAAAGCCACCCGCTGGGTGGTGAGCCCGGGTGCGAGGGCCCGTTCATCGCTGCTTGCAGCTTTAATTAATGCTTTGAGGACCCTCTTGTATCTGCTTCTTCTTCTTCTTCTTCTTCTTCTCCAAAATGAATCGCATTTTTTGAGGGCCTAAACATGCTCGAAAAGTCCTGAAACTTTTGCACACGCGTCAGACCTGGTGAAAATTTACGTCTGATATAGGTTTCAGAAGAGGGTGTGGCAAAATGGCTCGACAGCGCCACCTATCGTAAAAAAAAATCAACAGCCCTCGAGCTGTGTTTTCACGTACATGCACGAAAATTGGCACACATATGTAAAGCATCAGTACCTACAAAAAAGACTCTTGGAGCAATATCCGGAAACCCAACAGGAAGTCGGTTATTTTTAATTTTATGAGCAAATTTTGCATCATTTTTGTCATTTGCATGCCTTGTATTTTAACGAACTCCTCCTAGAGATTTATTCAGATCAACACCAAATTTGGTATGCCTAATCTAAAGGCCTTTGCGATGTTAAATTGCGAAGATCTTGAGTTTTCGTTGAAGGGCGTGTCCGTGGCGGCCTGACGAATTTCGATGATTCGCCATGAAAATTGAAGTTGCTATAACTCAGACATACAATGTCCAATCTGCCACAAACTTCACATGTTTGATAAGACTCCTGACCTGAACAGATTGACATGCCCATATTCATTTATAGTCATAGCGCCACCTACTGGCAACAGGAAGTGACATATTTTACGCTGTAACAAACTACCCCGAGAAATTTTATGACATCAATTTTTTTTTTCATTCACTCTATTCTAAAGGCCTGTGCGATGTTAAATTGTGAAGATCTTGAGTTTTCGTTAAAGGGCGTGTCCATGGCGCCGTGACAAAGTTCGATGTCTCGCCATGGGAATAAAAGTTTATTGTAACTCAGGCATAAAATGTCCGATCTTGCCCAAACTTCACATGTTTGATAAGAGTCCTGGCCTGAACACATCTGAAGGCCAATATTCCATCGGGTGTGGCAAAATGCCTCGATAGCGCCACCTATACATTTTCAACGGAGTGCGCCTCGAGCTACGTTTCACGTACATGTACAAAAATCGGTACACACATGTAACACACCAATACCTACAAAAAAGTATCTTGGTACGAAATTCGAATCCCAACAGGAAGTCGGTTATTTTGATTTTTCTCTGCAAAATTTGTGTCGTTTTTGCAATTTTCAGGGGTTGTACTTTAACGAACTCCTCCTAGAGATTTATTCAGATCAACACCAAACTTTGTCAGTGTAATCTAAAGGCCTTTGCTATGTTAAATTGCGAAGATCTTGAGGTTTCGTTTAAGGGCGTGTCTGTGGCGGCCTTACAAATTTCGGTGTTTCGCCATGAGAAAGGAAGTTGCTATAACTCAGACATACAATGTCCAATCTGCCACAAACTTCACATGTTTGATAAGACTCCTGACCTGAATATATCTACATGCCAATATTCAGATATCGCTATAGCGCCACCTGCTGGCAACAGGAAGTGACATGTTTTACGCCTTAACAAACTACTCCTAGAAATTTTATGACATTTTATAATTTTTTTTGGTCAGTCTAATCTAAAGGCCCTTTGCGATGTTAAATTGTGAACATCTTGAGGCTTCATTAAAGGGTGTGGCCATGGCGCCATGACAAAGTTCGATGTCTCGCCATGGGAATAGAAGTTCTTGTAACTCAGGCATAAGATGTCCGATCTTCCCCAAACTTCACATGTTCGAAAAGAGTCTTGGCCTGAACACATCTGAAGGTCATTATTCCACTATAATAATAGCGCCACCTGCTGGCAACAAAAATGGCTTGTTTTACACTAACTCAAACATGCAATGTCCAATCTGCACCAAACTTCAAATATTTGATAAGAGTCATGGCCTGAAGATATCTAAAGGCCAATGTTCAGTTATAATCATATCGCCACCTGTTGGCAATAGGACACAACATGCTTTATACTAACTCAAATATTCCATGTTCAATCTGCACTAAATTTCATATGCTTGATAAAAGTGCTGGACTGAAGAAATCTACATGACAAAATCCAGTTATAGTCATAGCGCCACCAGCTGGCAGCAGGAAGATTGGCACATATAAATGACTTTGACATATTCCTCTTATATTTACCACATTAAACGCATATTTCTCGCCGTTCGCTGTTTTACAAAAGCCACCCGCTGGTGGTGAGCCCGGGTGCGAGGGCCCGTTCATCGCTGCTTGCAGCTTTAATTATTATTATTATTCTTCTTCTTCTTCTTCTTCTTCTTCTTCTTCTCCAAAATGAATCGCATTTTTGAGGGCCTAAACATGCTCGAAAAGTCCTGAAACTTTGCACACGCGTCAGACCTGGTGAAAATTTACGTCTGATATAGGTTTCAGAAGAGGGTGTGGCAAAATGGCTCGACAGCGCCACCTATCGTAAAAAAATCAACAGCCCTCGAGCTGTGTTTCACGTTCATGCACGAAAATTGGCACACATATGTAAAGCATCAGTACCTACAAAAAAGACTCTTGGAGCAATATCCAAAACCCAACAGGAAGTCGGTTATTTTTAATTTTATGAGCAAATTTTGCATCATTTTTGTCATTTGCATGCCTTGTATTTTAACGAACTCCTCCTAGAGATTTATTCAGATCAGCACCAAATTTGGTATGCCTAATCTAAAGGCCTTTGCGATGTTAAATTGCGAATATCTTGAGTTTTCGTTGAAGGGCGTGTCTGTGGCGGTCTGACGAATTTCGATGATTCGCCATGGAAAATGAAGTTGCTATAACTCAGACATACAATGTCCAATCTGCCACAAACTTCACATGTTTGATAAGACTCCTGACCTGAACAGATTGATATGCCCATATTCAGTTATAGTCATAGCGCCACCTACTGGCAACAGGAAGTGACATATATTACGCTGTAACAAACTACCCCGAGAAATTTTATGACATAAATATATTTTTTTTCAGTCACTCTATTCTAAAGGCCTGTGCGATGTTAAATTGTGAAGATCTTGAGTTTTCCGTTAAAGGGCGTGTCCATGGCGCCGTCACAAAGTTCGATGTCTCGCCATGGGAATAAAAGTTATTGTAACTCAGGCATAAAATGTCCGATCTTGCCCCAACTTCACATGTTCGATAAGAGTCCTGGCCTGAACACATCTGATGGGCAATATTCCATTGGGTGTGGCAAAATGCCTCGATAGCGCCACCAATACATTTTCAACGGAGTGCGCCTCGAGCTACGTTTCACGTACATGTACAAAAATCGGTACACACATGTAACACACCAATACCTACAAAAAAGTCTCTTGGTACGAAATTCGAATCCCAACAGGAAGTCAGTTATTTTGAATTTTCTCTGCAAAATTTGTGTCGTTTTTTGCCATTTTCAGGGGTTGTACTTTAACGAACTCCTCCTAGAGATTTATTCAGATCAACACCAAACTTTGTCAGTGTAATCTAAAGGCCTTTGCGATGTTAAATTGCGAAGATCTTGAGGTTTCGTTTAAGGGTGTGTCTGTGGCGGCCTTACAAATTTCGATGTTTCGCCATGAGAAAGGAAGTTGCTATAACTCAGACATACAATGTCCAATCTGCCCCAAACTTCACATGTTTGAGAAGACTCCTGACCTGAATATATCTACATGCCAATATTCAGATATCGCTATAGCGCCACCTGCTGGCAACAGGAAGTGACATGTTTTACGCCGTAACAAACTACTCCTAGAAATTTTATGACATTTTATATTTTTTTTGGGTCAGTCTAATCTAAAGGCCTTTACGATGTTAAATTGTGAACATCTTGAGGTTTCATTAAAGGGTGTGGCCATGGAGCCGTGACAAAGTTCGATGTCTTCCATGGGAATTGAAGTTGTTGTAACTCAGGCATAAGATGTCCGATCTTTCTCAAACTTCACATGTTCGAAAAGAGTCTTGGCCTGAACACATTTGAAGGTCATTATTCCACTATAGTCATAGCGCCACCTGCTGACAACAGAAAATTGCTTGTTTTACACTAACTTAAACATGCAATGTCCAATCTGCACCAAACTTCAAATTTTTGATAAGAGTCTTGGCCGGAAGATATCTAAAGGCCAATGTTCAGTTATAATCATGGCGCCACCTGTTGGCAATAGGCCACAACATGCTTTATACTAACTCAAACATTATATGTTCAGTCTGCACTAAATTTCATATGCTTGATAAAAGTGCTGGACTGAAGAAATCTACATGACAAAATCCAGTTATAATCATAGCGCCACCAGCTGGCAGCAGGAAGATTGGCACATATAAATGACTTTGACATATTCCTCTTATATTTACCACATTAAACGCATATTTCTCGCCGTTCGCTGTTTTACAAAAGCCAACCGGTGGTGGTGAGCCCGGGTGCGAGGGCCCGTTCATCGCTGCTTGCAGCTTTAATTATTATTATTATTCTTCTTCATCTTCTTCTCCAAAATGAGTCGCATTTTTGAGGGCCTAAACATGCTCCAAAACTCACGAAACTTTGCACACGCATCAGAACTGGCAAAAGTTTACATCTGATATAGGTTTCAGAAGTGGGTGTGGCAAAATGGCTCGATAGCGCCACCTATTAAATTTCAACGGAGTACGCCTCGAGCTACGTTTCACATACATGCATGAAAATTGGTACACACGTGTAGCACACCATTATCTACAAAAAAGTCTCTTTGTACAAAATCCAAAACCCAACAGGAAGTAAGTTATTTTGAATTTCCTGTAGGATTTTTTTTGCAGTTTTTGCCATTTCCATGCCTGGTACTTTGACGAACTCCTCCTACAGTTTTAATCGGATTGTCTTCAAATTTGGTGAGGGTCATCATAAGACCTTTGTGATGTTAAATTGCGAAGGTTTTGAGTTTTCGTCAAGGGGTGTGTCCCTGGCGGCCTGACAAAATTTGATGTTTCGCCGTGAAACATTAAGTTGCTGTAACTCAGGCAAGCAATGTCCGATCTGCCCCAAACTTCACATGTGTGATAGGTGTTTTGTCCTGAACAAACACTCATGAACAAATTCATTTATAGTCATAGCGCCACCTGCTGGCAACAGGAAGTGACATGATTAAAACTGTTATGGACTCCTAGGAACATATTAAAAAGTGTCAACAAGTGTTAAATAGGCTGGAAACATGCTAGAAACATACTAAAACATGCTAGCAACACTTAGCTAAGTGCTAAAGCATGCTACTAATGCAGTGAAAGAGGAAGTTGCTGTAACTCAGGCCAGCAATGTCCGATCTGCCCCAAGCTTCACATGTGTGATAGGTGTTCTGTCCTGAACAAACACTCATGACCAAATTCAGTTATAGTCATAGCGCCACCTGCTGGCAACAGGAAGTGACATGGTTAAAACTGTTATGGACTCCTAGGAACATATTAAAAAGTGTAAACAACTGTTAAATAGGCTGGAAACATGTTAGAAACATACTAAAACATGCTAGCAACACTTAGCTGAGTGCTAAAGCATGCTACTAATGCAGTAAAAAAGGAAGTTGCTGTAACTCAGGCCAGCAATGTCCGATCTGCCCCAAACTTCAAACGTTTGACAAGAGTCCTGTCTTGAACACATCTACATGCCCGTAATCGGTTGTAGTCAAGGCGCCACCTATTGGCAACATGAAGTGTATTGTTTAACACTGTTATGGACTCCTTGCAAAATAATAAAAAGCATCAACATGTGTTAAATAGGCTGGCAAAATTCCAGAAGCATGCTAAAACGTGCTAGCAACACTTAGCTCAGTGTTAAAGCATGCTATTAATGCAGTGAAACAGGAAGTTGATGTAACTCAGGCAACCAATGTCTGATCCGCCCCAAACTTCATACGTTTGTTATAAAAGTCCTGGCCTGAAGGCATGTACATGCTCATATTTGGTTATAGTTATAGTGCCACCTACTGGCAACAGGAAGTGACATCTCTTACACTAGTATGCACCTATTAGTAACACAGTAAAATATGCCATTGTGTGCTAAACATGCTAGAAATATTCTCAAACATTCTAGCAAATCTTACTAAGTGCTAAAGCATGCTATTAATACTATCAAACAGGAAGTTGTTGTAAAACATGCATACAATGTCCAATCTGCCCCAAACTTCACACATTTTATAAGAGTCCCGGCCTGAACACATCAACATGCCCGTATTCGATTATAGTCATAGCGCCACCTACTGGCAACAGGAAGTGTCATGTTTTACACTGTTATGGACTCCTAGCAACATATTAAAAAGTGTCAAGAAGTGTTAAATAGGCTGGCAACATGCTAGAAACATATTAAATATGTTAGCAACACTTAGCTAAGTGGTAAAGCATGCTACTAATGCAGTGAAGCAGGAAGTTACTGTAACACAGGCATGCAGTGTCCAATCTGCCCCAAATTTAACAAGTTTGATAAGAGTCCTGTCCTGAACACACCTACATGTCTATATTTGATTATAGTCATAGCACCACCTGCTGGCAACAGGAAGTGACATGTTTTACACTGCTATGGACTCCTAGCAACATAATAAAAAGCATCAACAAGTGTTAAATAGGCTGGCAACATTGTAGAAGCATGCTAAAACATGCTAGCAACACTTAGCTAAGTGTTAAAGCATGCTATTAATGCAGTGAAGCAGAACATTATTGTAGCTCATGTATACAATGTCCAATCTGCCTCAAACTTCACAAGTTTCTGGCCTGAAGATATCTACATGTTCATATTTGGTTATAGTTATAGTGCCACCTACTGGCAACAGGAAGTGACATGTTTTACACTTTTATGCACTATTAGCAACACAGTAAAATATGCCATAGTGTGCTAATCATGCTAGGAATATTCTCAAACATGCTAGCAACACTTACTATGTGCTAAAGGATGCTATTAATACTAAGAAACAGGAAATTGTTGTAACTCATGCATACAATGCCCAATCTGCCCTAAACTTCAAATGTTTGATTAGATTCCTGGTCTCAACAGAACTTAAGGCCAATATTTCAATTATAATCATACCGCCACCTGCTGGCGACAGGAAATTACTTGTTTTAAACTATTTTAAACATGCAATATCTGGTCTGCCCAAAGTTCATGTGTTCTGATATGGGTCCTGGCCTGAACTCATCTTTAGGCCAATATTTATTTATAGCCTTAGCGCCACCTGCTGGCAACAGGAAATTAGTTATTTTACAATAAATTAAACATGCAATGTCTGATCTGCCCGAAACTTTGCATGTTTGGTAAGAGTCCTGGCCTGAAGTCATATACATGCCGATATTCAGTTATAATCATAGCGCTGCCTATTGGCAGCAGGAAATGTGGCATAAATATTAACCTTTGTATAAGCATATGTCCCAACGTTCGCTGTTCTCCTATGGCCACCGGGTGGTGGTGAGCCCGGGTGCGAGGGCCCTTTCATCGCTGCTTGCAGCTTTAATGGGAATTGTATTGGTTTTAATGTAAAATTGGTGTCTATTTGATGGATTCTATTGGTGGGAGGTACTATGGCAGATGGCAACCATTAGAACAACAGTAATTCCTATTGGAATAATGCCAAAAACAAAAAGGAATTTTGTAATGGTTTAATGGAAACTGTCAGAATTTTATTTTTATTTTTTTTGTGCTGCACATTATTGACAATATTGAGCTGAAGCTTGACTTTGCAAATGTAAAATCGCAAATCAAATCGCAACCGCAATATCTGTCAAAAAAAAACGCAATTAGATATTTTCCCCATATCGCACAGCCCTACACTGAACCCCCAGTTGCTCCCTGGGCGCTGGATATATAGCTGCCCACTGCTCTGGGTGTGTGTTCACGGTGTGTTCACTTCTCACTGCTGTGTGTGTGCACTTGAATGGGTTAAATGCAGAGCACCAATTCCGAGCATGGGTTACTATACTTGGCAAATGTCACGACTTTCACTTTCACTTTATATACACACACAGTGCCTAAAAAAGTATTCATACTCCTTAATTTTTTTACTTTTTTTATGTTGCAACCTTATGTTAAACTGCTTAAAACAACTTTTTCAGTCTACACTCCATAAACCATGACAAAGCAAAAAACATTTGTGAAAACAAATTTATTAAAATTCACCAGTCTAACCAAGGCCTTTCTCCATCAATTGCTCAGTTTGGCCAGGAGGCCCGCTCTAGGAAGAGACCAAGTGTTTCCAAACTTCTTCCATTATGGATAATAGAGGCTACATGCTTCTGTGAACCTACAGTACAATGCAGCAGAATGTGTGGCTTGATGCAATCCTGTCTCAGAGCTCTATAGGCAGTCCTTTTGACCTCAGGGCTTGATTTTTGCTCTGGTATGCATTTTCAGCTGTTAGACCTTTTATTGAGAGGTGTGTGCCTTCCCAATCATACCCATTCAAATGAATTTGCCACAGGTTAACGCCACTCAAAGTGTAGTAACATCTAAAAGTTTTTTCAATTTCCAGCTTCAATTTCAACTGTCACAGAAAAGGGTATGAATACTTATGCTATGGAATCTTTTCAGTTTTTTATTTCTAATAAATTTGCAGAGTTGTTCCAAATTTGTCATTATGGTGTATGGATTATGTAGATTGTATGTATGTATATTGATATAGATATATATATATATATATATATATATATATATATATATATATATATATATATATATATATATATATATATATATATAATCTGATATGTTGCAATTTATGTCTCTGTACATGTCTTAGATACCTGTCATGACTGGCATTTATGATGTGATACAGTAAAACTGTATCACACTCTGTTTGGGCTTACCTGACCCTCCTGTCTTCTTCTGCCTGAGTTGGGTCTTGTGCTTAACCTAAAGGAGAAGAAAGCAGTTCTCAACCCCACCATCAAATCTGAGCAGGGCCTTGGAGGCCCAGAGGTGACCACGAACATGGCCTTTACCAGCACTGTAAACTTCCCACTTAAATTCCTAAATTGATATTACAGCTGATTTTTTCTGAACCATAACATTCATTGTGTTGCTTAAAATTAAAAGTAAAATGGAAGGAAAGTTTAAGTTTATTTGTGTGTAAAGTTGAGTGCAAATATGTTCACTGATTGGTAAAAACGGTAAATAAAAAAAATTTATATATATATATATTACAAAAAGACTATATATATATATATATATATATATAAATACTGTTCAGTTTCTTGCACAGACCGATCGTTTTGTGTCTTTACACATCAACATATCATCACGAGCCACAGGGTTTGATTTGGTTTTGTTTGTGTATGTTTTTTGATTCTCAAAGCCATTATTCCCATCCACTTACATTATAGGACTGACAGACTGCAACAGTTTCAGTTAAAAATCTCCATTTGTGTTCTACTGAAGAAACATCATTTTTGGCTTTAATAAACAAATAGTCAAACTGAGCATTTTTCCCAGTCACTGGACTACAAGGCTGAATCCAGTTACCTATTTCCCATTTATTTCATAACCAAATTCTTTAAGAAGGTGTCTAAATAAAAAATGCTGTCTGACAAGCTGGGTTTACATCCAAAGGTGCGAATTTAACTTATTTGAAAAATTGGAATATTGCATAAAACATTTGCGAATAAGCACCGAGAGTCAAAGAGAACAAAATCGTCACTTTCTGATAAACTGGTACTAAATATCACTAAGTAGTATCACTAAAAGTAGGAGAATCCACTATATAATTATTTCTACCAGAAAGACTCAGGAGGTAGAGATAGGACTGAAGTATTTATTTACAAAAACACAAAAAATAGAATTATTTTGGCGTAGGCCCCATCCGTAGCGTGGATCTGAAGTTTGTAGATACCAGCTAATCCTGCCGAAGACGAAGGCAGGGCGGAGCCTACCCCCCCGCAAGGACAGGGCCAACCTGGTGGTGGTGGGGAGGATGGAGGGAAATGACAGCGGCGGTATCTGCAAACACAATAGGATGTGAGTAGTGTGCTTTTATATCCATCGTGTTGAGAGCCGATTGGCTAGACCTTAATTGTAATGTGATGTGACATTTAGTCTTCCTAGTAGAACTTACGCTTACGCTTCCATTTCTACCAGAAAGACTCAGGAGGTAGAGATAAGACTGAAGCAAAAACACAAAAACAGAATTATTTTGGCGTAGGCCCCATCCGTAGCGTGGATCTGAAGTTTGTAGATACCAGCTAATCCTGCCGAAGATGAAGGCAGGGCGGAGCCTACCCCAAAAGAAAGAAGAATAATGTAATACGCACCAGATGAAGTATTTCTTAGAGGATCCTGGAACATGACGAAAGAGATAAATTGAGATAATTAGCCAGACATAAGAATACAACATCAGATTATAGCTAAAGTATTAGCTTATATGGCAATGAAGACAGACCACAGAGCCTTCGAGAGAGGCCACGATAAGCCGGACAGTGGGAGAGAGAGGCAGGCCACGATAGGCCGGACAGTGGGAGAGAGAGGCAGGCCACGATAGGCCAGACAGTAGGGCAGGCCACGATAGCCCACAGAAAAGGCCCCGGCGGGCCACAGTGGTTAACGGAAAGCCACGAAGTCCGCAGAGAATAGGCCTAGCTAGGCCACAGATGAGGATGTCCAAATGGACCATAGTGAGAAAGCCAAGAGGCCGTAGAAATGAAATGAAAGAAGAATGCAGTATGCACAGAGAGGAAGGCCATGTAATTAGACCACGGTGGGAACACCACGAGATGGGTAACAGAGGGGAAGACCACGAAAGACGGGCCACAAAAAGAAAGGACAAGTTAAGCCACAGTAATCAGAGGTTGTTGGGAGTAATATGAAGAGGAATTGTACCACCACCATTATTTGCATATAGATTACCTTGAGGACAGCTTGATATACCTTAAGATGTTTAGTATTTCAGGTCTAATGTAGGATCCAAATGCGTAGGATGACCATCTTCCCAGTAGCTTCATATCTGATGTTTGTACTCCGAGTTCAACAGCATTAGTGACCAGTGTATAGAAGGGGTGACAGACCGCAGCTTCTAAACGTGACTACATTGAGCTGAACCAGCCGCAGAGACACAAGGCCCCGATAGGCCGTGAAAGAACGCTACAAGAGGCCGTAGAGAGTATAGCTGCTAAGGCCATGACGGAAGCCTGCGAGAGGCGGTGGAAGAGTAAATGTAATGAATAGGTGTAACACCACCACCACCAGTATTTGCTTAATTTACCTTAAACACACGCATTACATTACGTTGATAGGCAATGTACTTTTCTTTAAGGTATGTGATGTGAAAGCCTTGTGTGTAGATGACAATGATAGACCATTGTGTGTGAAAAACCATGATAAACTGTACATGGGGAGCATGTGAGAAGTAGTCACCGCCAGTAGTTTGCTAAGAGTATTATACTGTACCTTGAGCATTACGTGAAAAAGTCTGACCTTGACGGACATCCGATGAGGAGGATCATGTACATAGCAGCCTGATGGCAAATTACAGGAATTCTAAACCACCTCATTGAGTAAGAAAGGTGATTAGGTTAATTGGTAAGAGGTAGAATTAGGGTTCTAGCAGACAAGAGCATATACACAGATACAATTCTTTAGGCTAGACTCCTGCACACTCTTGATAAAACTTCATCTAACTGCCAGAAACTGCAGAGCAAACCTATCCTCCCCCCCAAAAAATAGAAAATGAGCCAGATCAGCATGACCATAAAAGATACTCAATTTAAGCAAAGTCGCTGTGACATGTGAAGGCCACAATAGTCCAAACTTCATAAACTGTAATGGACAACGTCCCTGATGACCATCATAGCAGAGTTATGCAAAGTGCCTCAGCAGTCTGTGTAAGGTGAAGGCAGCAACAGCCGGGTAAGACCAAACAAGCCTCGATTATAACGTAAAGTCTGCGTGAAATCAAAATTGACTTTACTAGCACACATGGCTAGTATTGATGTAAATGATCTGTGCAAGTTAATCCACTGAAAAAGAAAAAAGAAATGATCTTTGTAATCCTTAATCAAAATCTGAACATTTACTTCCGCTGTGAAATGGCATTCCTTTTCTAATGACGTCAGTTTGACGGCATGGGCAGAATATCCTTAAACACACCCCTCCAGCCATTAGTTTGAGATAAGTGAAAGACAGACTAGAAGTGCAAACAAAAACCATGCCCTCTATTCAATATTCCGTTTCAGCTGGAAATACATCACCACACTGAAATAAAGTCAGCAGCGACCTCCAGTTCACGTGGACTTTAAAGATGAGCATGTAACTCTTACCTAGAACTCAAATGAAAGATGCACCATATACATCAGCTTGATAAAGCCTGTTTTCATAATAGCACCAGTCCAAAGAGTGACCTGTGTAAAGCTGAGGTGAGAGCCAAAGTTCTCTGCATCTGCAGCCATGGAATTCCCACGAAGCTTGATGACTCCATTAAACCATGGGAACCCGATGAGTGAACCCCATTCCTTTACGAGGAATTCAGAATTATTGTAGATAGATGCAGATGAAACAATGACTGAATAAACAAAGAAAAAAGCATATGATTAAGACAAAAAATACTTGAAAGGTGTGCAAGGCCATAGCCCATTTTTCAGAAGGAATAATGCGAGCAACGATCTTTATCAGTAGGCTATAAAGATTGTAAGCCTTTAATAACAAGCCTTAAAATGCCTCATTACAAAAGAGTTGTTCCAAACATTGAATGTATTAGTTTGATTAACATCCTGATCAGGGGCGGCGTTAGGGGTGGGCTAAGGGGGCTGGAGCCCCGAATGTTTTCAGTAAAGCCCGAATGTTTTATTACCACCATGCATCAATGAGTTTTCATGCCCAATATAGTCATTTATATTAGAATATAAATAAATAAATAAATAAATATATAAATAAATAAATATCTCTTGACTCTCACGTCTACAGTGTCTGTCAATTTACGCGTTGTCATTCACACCCGACAAAAACCGCCCACTGAGTCTAGTGCTTCTGACTGACATGTAAACTGGCCAACCATCGATGAGCGTCTGTACGATCCAGCCAATGATATGAGATAGTTTTTTGGAGCCAGGCGGTTTGTTTGGCGTGTGGTATTTACTAGATCAATTTATTTGAAAATTAAAATGGATATTTCAAAATTCTTCAAAAGAATAGCCAACACTTGAACGCCAAGAAAACAACAGCTTCAGGTATCTGTAACTTTTTAATCATAGTATTATATTTCTTATTTTCGGTTTTAAATTGTTCTGATTTAACGTTACATTTTGAACATC
This sequence comes from Cyprinus carpio, assembly GCF_018340385.1. NCBI lineage: Eukaryota > Metazoa > Chordata > Actinopteri > Cypriniformes > Cyprinidae > Cyprinus > Cyprinus carpio. The sequence continues at coordinate 9,684,768 of NC_056608.1, forward strand.
TAACACTTAACGGTTGCGCAGCACAGTCTTTAGGACACACACACACAGAGAGCGGTTATAATGTTTGTTTAGCACGGTCTGTGGCAGACTTTTCGTGTCAGGCAACAATTCAGTAAACAAGATAATAAAAAATACATATTTCGCAAAGGAAATGGTTCCAAACAAAGCATGTTGTTGTGCTCTGCAGCAACACACAGCGGTGTTTACTGAATAAATTTGCTTGAATAAATGATTCACTGACCCATTCAAAAAAACAGTTGCTTACTTTGTTTTTCTGAATGAATCATCTGTTTCGAACGAATCCATCGCTGTTAAATGACTGACCGACTCACTCATTAAGGCAGTGGCTTACCGCCACCTAGTGGCAAAGTACCATTCTAATTTTTTTTCATAATTTCATATTTCTGTATTCCAAGATGCATTTCAGTGGCTTGAGTAGTGCGTATCCAAAAATTCTGCATTCTGCTTTTCTTGTCGTCTCTTTGGCAAGCATCATATCCCCAACAGCAAAGACACATTAAACAAGTGCAAGTTTTCTCCAACTGGAAAATGAGCTTTAGAATCATTCCTAGAGCATGAACAAAGTAGCCTTCATAAGGCTTCCATGACATGCTGGAAGAGCTACAAAACAGCTGAAACACATGGAGATATGAATGATGCACAGACTTCAGTAGAGGGTAAGGTTTATCTGCCAGACTGAATAACTTGAATCTGTTTACTGTAATGCATAAACGCAGAGATAAAGTCCTTTGACCGGTATATCTTTGTAGAGTAAGAGTATGTCAGTGCAGGCTTAATGTTTGCTTCTTATCCCTGTTCTACCAGGAGAGTGAAAGCCAATCAGGCTTGATTGGAAAAGAAAGAGAAAACTGAGAGACAGAGACAGAGGCAAAGCGAGATAGAGACACAACATCAGCATATGTGTCAGGATACAAGGGATAAACTTTAAATAAAATGTTTTAAATTTGTTTTTGTATATTTTTAAACAAGGTAAATCTTTCTGATTTATTAAAATAAAAAGTCACATACATGGATTTTTCTGGGCTAAGCCCCGGATCTCCACTCACCCTAGAACCGCCCCTGATCCTGATCATGCAGCGCTAGTTTGCTAGATAAACCATCACGCAACACCAAACGCTTTATCTTAAACGTTTGAGCAAATAACCTTCCAGAGAATAAAATGTATGCCCAAGCGCATAAAACAAAATGATACTTATAAAGGTGTAGGCTGATGAAGGCGAGATGCCGAAAGAGACCGTCAGCAGGCCCAGAGAGATTTCATGCGTGCAGGTTCACGTGAGCGTACAGGTGAAATATTTTGTTGATAGAGACACAAGCAGCGCCGACACGACAGCTCGGAAAGCACCGGCGTTGCCATGTCCTCGATTTTTCTGAGGAATTGGGATATTGTAGCACTGTTGCTGCGGGTTGCTTTACATGTCCGCGAGTTGAAGCGACCCAAATAATGTGATATTTAGCGGCTGGAATGTGAATTTTTTTTTTTTTTCTTCCTTTTTCTCCTCAGGGAACCCTTCTCGAAACGCGATTGGGATAGTTTTGAGTAGCAATTGGCGGTTTTGAAAAAACCTGGCAACACTGGAAAGCACTCGGAACTCCGCCAATGTTTCACTTCCTCTGCCGAAAAAACTCCGAAGCCTGTGTATCATCCAACACTACTAACGACCAAAAACATTCACGACACCAGAGCAAAGCCAACTATCTAATGTGCATCTTGAGAGGAATGTCAACTATCAATAGCTTGCAGGAGACGAACTTAACTGCAAGTAACCCAGTGAAAATCAGGCAATAGCCTAACGACAGTTTGCGCAAAAATGACAGCGGCGGTATTTGCAAACACAATAGGATGTGAGTAGTGCGCTTTTATATCCATCGTGTTGAGAGCCGATTGGCTAGACCTTAATTGTAATGTGATGTGACATTTAGTCTTCCTAGTAGAACTTACGCTTACGCTTCCATTTTCTAATATATTAAATCACTTGTACCTCAGAGTGAGCAGACGAAACACCATAAATTCGGACATTGCTTTCAGATTTGGATGCCTGCTGTTAGGGAACGTAGTCGTGTAAGACTGGGAGGCAATTATACAGAAATACTTTGACAGAGTTTGCTTGGGCATTTAAGAATGACCATAACAACATTTCGGATGCTGTGCAACAAGATTGGTCAGTCAGGCTATGCCTCCCATGGCACAGTCACATGACTTCTTTTCATGTGCATGGGGGAATTTATTCGGCAAATATTTATTTGCGTTAACCCTTTTTTGCACAAGTCAAAAATCACCTCAGACGAGCGTAAAAACTTTAATGCAAGTTAAGGGATTTTTTTTTTTTTTTTAATTTGGCATTTCCATCACACGTTTCTATTGCGATACTTCAAAATTTGCAAAGAAATAAGGTGATGGAAACAGTCTGACTGACTGGACAGAAAAGCAGCAAGGCTATTGCCAGTGGTTTTGGACACAGCCATAGACACTTTGCTGCATAAGGGTGGCCATTGTAGGTTAAATGCAAATATTTGTTTAATACATGGTGTTAGCTGGTTTAAAGGGGTGCTATTATGCTTTTTCACTTTTTCAACTTTAGTTAGTCTGTAATGTTGCTGTTTGAGCATAAAAAAGATCTGCAATGTTACAAAGCTCAAAGTCCAATTCAAAAGGAGATATTTTATTTAACAGAAATCACTTTTCAAAAACTACAACGAATGACTCGTTTGGACTACAATGCATATTTTCCAGAATTTGTGATATCACAAAGTTAGACGAATAGGACGAGACCTAGCTGAGCTGCACTAGAGAAGGCAACGAGTGTTATCACTATGTCGGAGACGTTCTAGTGTTCCCAAGACAGACGAGCTTAGCGTGGTTACAATCATCCGGGTTTAAATCTTGCTCAAATTGATTTGATTTTGACGCAATATTTACATTGAAGCTCACAGCAGGCAGCTATGATAAGGGGCATGACATTTCCTGACCAGGGGCCGTGTGCTCTCAATCACAACATACACTGGCCCAGCTAACTAATCACAGCACAGACTGGCGCAGCTAACCAATCACAGTGAATTTCGTATTTCAGAAGGTGGGCCTTCATTTGATGCAGGAACTATTCCAGCAGTTAATGGCAGACTGGGGAGAGAGGTGTTGTAATAATGTAAAATACGTGAAACATATATATTTTTCGAACAACCTAGTATGAGAGCCGGTTCTAATACACCCCCAAAACAAAATCAAGACCTTGTAAAAGAGCATAATAGGACCCCTTTAAAACAAACCCAAACCAGAATGCTTAAGAAATATTAATACAGTACTGTCTTTGCAAGCACTGTAATATAAAAAAAACTGAAGTGCTGTCTGCGCGTTAAGCATAATTTTAATTAATTTTTCTCATTAATCATTCTCAGGTGGAGGAGGAGCATATTGTCATGGAGCAAGCAATGGGTGGTGTGGCCATGGCCCCACGCGGTTTAAAAGAGGAAGACAGAGACTCCACTAGGCTCATCCCCTGAACTTGGACAAGTTATGCAAGAGGAGCCTAGAGCTAAAGCATCTGTTAAGAGCAAAGTGAGCAATTGGCTATATATTTTATTTTACCTATATTTTACCAGATAGTCCCATTGAGATCAGTAATCTTTATTACAAGAGAGACCTGGCCCTAAAGTAGCAGTAGCTGCCTTACAAAACTCACAATTAAGATACAACATATACAACACATATTAAACACTTACAAAAAAAAAAAAAAAAAACCTTCACATACTTCACCACATTCTTTATGATTGCCTTAAATGCATCAGTAGATATACATGTTCAATTATATATTAAAAACAGATCAGATTAGATCCATGCTACAGTACCAGCCCTAAAAATTTACGTTAAGTGTAAGTTACATAAAAAATTACGTGTAGCTATAAAATTGTCACAGTCATGGACTTTCTGTTCCTTTTGTGTTATCCCTATTTGGTCATGTTCCGTTCCTCGTTTTGTTAATTGATTACTCCCCACCTGTTTCCACTCCTCTGATTACTTTCCTGGTGTTTAAAAGCCCTGTGTGTTTAGTTCCTCCTTGTCCGCTATTGTTGAGGTTTACGTTGATTGTTAATGTTATTTACTATTGGATGTGCCCTTTTCTCTCCCGTGGATCATTAAAAGCATTTCACGATCTGGCGTGTCTTACGGACTTCCCTGACCGCTCGATCTGTGCATTCTACTATGCGGGCCTGAGCGAGCGGTGTAAGGCACGCCTCCCAGCGAACGGTCCCAGAGAGGATTTCGCGGCTTTCGTGGAGTGGGTACTGGAGAACAATGGATCCCGATTTACCATCTGCACCGCCGAAGAGGATATCTACAGCCCCACTCCCGAACCAGAGACCAGCCAGCCACCATCCCGCTGCACGGAGCTAGAGCCCACCGCAGCCGCAGAGCCCGAGCCTATCACCGACAGGGAGCAGGAGCTCGAGAGCGCGACTGACCAGGTGTGTGAGCCGGCAACACCGTGCGTCATGGGACGATTGGTGGAGATCGAGGGCATGGAGGAAAGCCCTGCTCACATTCCTGCGACTGAGGGTGAGCTGCATTTGGTTTCTGGGAATTATAGAGAGGAATTATTGGACCTTATAGACTGGTTTGGCGAGGCAATTCCCTATCCTCCTGTTTCTCCGCTGGTTCCGCCCAGCCCTGATCCTCCTGTTTCTCCGCTGGGTCCGTCCAGCCCTGACCCTCCTGTGTTCCCTCCCAACCTCCCTCTCCCGCCTCCTAGACCTGTCAGTTCCTCTGCTCCTCTTCCGCTGGTTCCGTCCAGCCCTGACCCTCCTGTTTCTCCGCTGGTTCCGTCCAGCCCTGATCCTCCTGTTTCTCCCCTGGTTCTGCCCAGCCCTGACCCTCCTGTTTCGCCACTGGTTCCGTCCAGCCCTGACCCTTCTGTGTTCCCTCCCAACCTCCCTCTCCCACCTCCTAGACCTGTCAGTTCCTCTGCTCCTCTTCCGCTGGTTCCGTCCATCCCTGACCCTCCTGTTACTCCGCTGATTCCGTCCAGCCCTGATCCTCCTGTTTCTCCGCTGGTTCCGCCCAGCCCTGACCCTCCTGTTTTGCCGCTGGTTCCGTCCTGCCCTGACCCTCCTGTGTTCCCTCCCATCCTCCCTCTCTCATCTCCTCCTATACCAGCCAGTTCCTCGACCTCATCTCCGCTGGTGCCAGTCAGTCCCACAGCTCACCCTCAGTCCGCGCCATCTGGGCGTGATGGTTCGCCGCAGGACTTCCAGTCTCCAGCTCTGCCTTGGCATGTGGATTCCCTGTCTCCACCTCCAGCCTCCGAGCCCTGGACTCCTCCTCGGTCCTTCGACCCAGCGGCTCCGCCTTGGCTCTTAGCTCCCTCGTCTCCACCGTGGCCCAGCATCCCACCTGCTCCACCGGGCTCCCTCGTCCCTCCGGCTCCACCTTGGTCAGTCGTCGACCATCCACCGCCTTGGGACTCCATTCCTCTGGCTTCGCCTCATCACTCCATCCCTTCGGCTCTGTCAGGCTCCTCCTTCCCTCCGGCTCCACCTCCATCCTCAGTCACTCCAACTCCGCAGCGGTCTTCCAGGGCCCCACCTCCGCCTTGGTCGCCTGAGCCCTCTGCTCCGCCTTGGCCCTCCGGATCCTCGGCTTCACCCTGGCTCTGCGGCTGCTCTGCTCCATCTTGGGCTCCTCATCCATCGGCTCAGTCTCCGTCAGGCGGCCCCCTGGTGTTGTCGGCTCCTCCTCCACCATTGCTCCTCCCACCGTTGACTCCACCATGGGCCGCTATCCTGGCTGACCTCTGGAAATCCATCTGGCTCCTCCTGCTCCAGGCTCCTCCCTCCATCCATTCCAACCTGGTTCCATGCTCCTTCTCCATTGCCTGCCCCTTGCCTGCCCCACGCCCACCTCCTGAACCCCCACCCTCCCTCCGCTGGACTATCTCTTTCAGTGTGAGGACGCACCATTCCGGGAGGGGGCGAACTGTCACAGTCATGGACTTTCTGTTCCTTTTTTGTTATCCCTATTTGGTCATGTTCCATTCCTCGTTTTGTTAATTGATTACTCCCCACCTGTTTCCACTCCTCTGATTACTTTCCTGGTGTTTAAAAGCCCTGTTTGTTTAGTTCCTCCTTGTCCGCTATTGTTGAGGTTTACGTTGATTGAGTGTTAATGTTATTTACTATCGGATGTGCACTTTTCTCTCCCGTGGATCATTAAAAGCCTTTTTGTTATATCCTTCATTGTGTGCCTTGATAAACACACCAGCACCCGTAACAAAAATCTACAAAGAATGGAGAAAATATGACTTCATCTTATGTAGTATACTGTAATGTTTTTCAACTCCTATCAGTTTCCCACCCAGGAGGAGGAAGATATTGATATGGACACAGTTCATGACAGCCAGGCATTCATCTACCACCCCCTGAACATGTTGGAGAGACCCTCAACTCCAGGCATGACAGATTTACTGCACAATTTCTACACACAATACACACTATCAACCACATAGCCGAAACAGAAAAAAATTCAGAAACATATCTAGATGAATCAGTCTTATCTCTGTCGACATTGCTTCAACTTTTCTCTCTCACTCTGGACCTTATTTTGTCAAATGGTGTCGCTGTAGAAAATGTAAATATAGAAGATGTCTCCTTTTTGCCCAATTGTTTTTAATGTCCATGCTGAGAATTCTGCAGTTATGGAAAAGCATATTGGCCATTATTCTCGTTGTATAAATTCATCTATTCCTCCTCTGTGTAGCAAAGGGCTCAATTTTAGCGACTACGCAACCCCAGGTTAACAGGGAAAAACAACCCAAATAAAGCACACAAATACGTTCCACATAGAAAGGCAAGAGGCATGTACTTCCGTACAAAAGTATTTCCTTTTTATTAGGGCTAAAAGTTGGCCAACAATTATTTAAAATCAACAATTAACAAGTGACATGGTCGTATTGAACAAAGCAAGAAAAAAAAAATAAACAACCAAATTCACAATAAACCTTCACAGGGGCTGAGGGCTCCTATAAGGAGCAGGCTAGTGTGACAGCAGCAGGTCGACAATAGGGAACACGCCAATCCAAATCACACCCACCAAGATTCACTGCAAATGACAAAAGTAGTGACACGGCAATAATGACACTGCAATAAAGACTCCATCGGTGAAACAAAGCCTGTAATGCGACAGACAACTAGCCTGCTCCAGGAAGTCCTGAAGACACACCGTACTGGAACAAATAGCTATAACTTAAGTTAGGATAAACCAAACTTCCCACAACGCCCCAAAACACAGTATTAAACTTACCTGGGAGTAAGCAGCACCCCACACGCACAAGCTCTCAGTAACCCGACGGCACACTAAACAAATAAATTCGGCAATTGTCACTGGACCACACTAAGCTCGAACAGCTAGACTATATGCCAAATACAACACATACCTCCGTAGTCCATAGCAACAACGAAAAAGAGGGCGGGCTTTCGACCATGACGCACTCCAAGAGGCATGAACAGCAAGTTTATATACTCCAGTGGCGATAGCTCATTGGCCACCTACCAAGTGATAGTGACGTAATGAAAAAAAAGGTCACACGACTTCACTACATCTGTTTAGTGAAATCTATAATGCTAACGCTTTTTCTGAAATCAGTACTTCCATTCAGTCATTGATTAACTCGTCCCTAAATGCTGGCGTAGTCCCGAAATGTTTTAAGCATGCTGTAGTTCAACCTTTGCTTAAGAAACAGGGTTTGGAGGAAAATTGCCTTGATAATTATCGGCCTGTCTTTAAGCTTTCATTTTTATCAAAAGTTTTAGAAAAAGTTGTATATTCACAACTGATTTCCTTTTTGAATGCAGCGAAATTAACAGAACCTCTTCAATCTGGTTTCTCTGCCCATCATAGCACTGAGTCTGCTTTGCTTAAAGTGTTCAATGACATTTTGCTTGCAGTGGATAGTGGTAAAAATACAGTTCTGCTGCTTCTTGATCTTACAGCTGCTTTTGATACAGTTGATCATAATATTCTTCTCTGCCGGTTAGAATGTTTGTTTGGTATCGGGGGTATTGCTTTGCAGTGGTTTAATTCATATCTTAGAGACAGGTCTTTTTCTGTTGAGTTAGGTAAGTTCTCTTCATCTGTTGCTCCTATTATTTGTGGAGTGCCTCAAGGATCCATTTTAGGGTCACTTCTTTTTAATTTATATATGCAACCTTTGGGAGACATTATTAGGAGACATAATGTTTCATTTTATTTATATGCTGATGATACCCAGTTGTACATACCATTGAAAGCTGGCAATACCATTGAACCCTTATTGGCCTGCCTTGGGGACATCAAGAAATGGCTGTCCAATAGCTTTCCTCGACTAAATGAAGATAAAATGGAAGTAATCGTCTTTGGCCCCCCAAAGTTGAGAAGTGGTCTCATTAATGAGCTTGGCAAGCATTTTTCCTCAGTCTCCTCCCAGGTCAGGAACCTTGGTGTCATTCTGGACTCTGAACTTTGCTTAACTAAGCAAATTAATACAGTTGTCAAGAACAGTTTTTATCAGTTACGGATCATCTCGAGACTGAAATCATTTTTAACTTTTAATGACCTGGAGAAAAGTCATTCATGCTTTTATTACCTCCCGCCTTGACTACTGTAATTCATTATATTTGGGTCTTCCTCAGTCATCCATTGCACACTTACAGATGGTACACAATGCTGCTGCAAGGCTGTTGACCAGGGGAAAGAAAACAGATCACATTACACCAACTTTAGCCTCTCTTCATTGGCTTCCTGTCTATTTTAGAATTCAATTTAAAATTTTGTTATTTGTTTTTAAAGCTCTTAATGGTCAAGCCCTAACTTATCTCACAGATCATCTTACTCCTTTTTCATCCTCCAGATCTCTAAGATCTTCTGACAGATATCTCTTAGTTGTCCCTCGTTCACGCTTAAAAACTAAGGGTGATAGGGCTTTTTCAGTTGTGGCCCCCTGTCTCTGAAACCAACTGCCACTGGACATCCGCCTTGCACCTTCTATTACAACTTTTAAAATGAAGTTGAAAACATATCTTTATTCCCAGGCATTTTAATTGGATTTGATCTATGTTCCATTGTTTTACTGTATCATCTGTTTTGTTTATTTTATGTTTATCTTTGACTTTGTTCAGCACTGGTCAGCTTTGCTGTGATAAATGTGCTATATAAATAAACTTTACTTACTCTGACTTTTATAGGTAAAGAACCATCTTCAGTGCAGCAAGCCATGTTGTCCATGCCAGGAACACTCATGCCCACACTGAGCAAAGAGAGCACATCTTTTAAACCCGAAGATTACCACCACCACCACCATCATCATCATGAGCTCAAGAAGAAGAAAAAGAAGCACAAACACAAGCATGAGAGTAATGACAAAGATAAAGACAGAGACTCTCATGCCTTCAGTAACAGCCCGGCTAGTGGCTGCTCCATTCGTTCTCCATCTCTGTCTGACAGATAATGGTGTCAGCCAGTGAAAGTAGTCCGAACTAACATTAAAATACACATTGTTTTAAGCATTTCTGATGTTTTTGTTTAGTTTGTTTTACCCATTTATTCAGTGCTCTAAAGATATTAAGACATTGCCATAGCACCCAACATGTAATATGTCAGTGCTTAAATGAAAAGTTTACTCAAAAAATCTTGTGAACATTACTGTTCCTTTGAAAATATATTCATTTGAGCCATAAATCATTTTTACCTGCTTCACCTTTAAGCCTCAACCTATGCTTTTGTTTTGTCTCTATTGTAGGAATTTTATTAAGAAGTTATTTTTCACTGATGTTTTGTTTATGTATATTGTATAAATCCATTAAGCAATTTTGTTTAAGCTTTTTATCAGTGTTTTTGTTGGCACAAAAAAAAAAAAAAAAAATTTTCCTAGGGTATATTCATGAGTTTGAGCTTTAGTTTCCAAACTAGAACTCAATTTAGATTAATAGATAAAAATGTCATTGTTCGCTATTTCTCAGATGAACATGGCTTGAACATTTATATGCTTGTGGTACAGGGCAATCTGTCTTATGAATACAAGAAAACAAATCTAGATGAACAAATGGACCGAGTACCCTGTTATTAAAGGTATAGGCTAGCTAGTTCATCCAAAAATCAACATTCTGTTGTCATTTACTTACTGTATCAAGCTGTTACAAACCTGTATCAATTTCTTTCTTCTGTCAAACACAGAAGAATAATTTTGAAAAAATGTGAATAACCGAACAGTTGCTGGTCCCCACTGATTTCCATGGTATTGAAAAAATACTAGTCTATAGAAGTCAATGGGAGGACCAGTTTGGTTACCCAAAACCTTCAAAATCTCTTCTTTTGTGTTTAATAAAAGAAAGTCGTGCAGGCTTGAGACTGAGTTAAAATTTTCATTTTAGGGCAACTGTTCCTTTAAGAAAAAAACATCCAAAATATAATACTGACCTATTTTCCTAGATAGCCAAAATGTTATTTCCGCTCTTGTGGTTAGGTTTTGCGTATTAGCGGTCTGTAGTCTCCGTACAAAAAACAGTTTCCACTTTTTGGTTCTTTGTGAAGTTTCACAATGATGTCAAAACATGTAAGTAGTATGGATAACCCACATAATTACACTTAATACCTTCACCATCGTCTGTTCTTTTGTTGATCTACTATATACATATAGCCTACACATACACACACACACACGCATATATATATAATAACGTCTCCCGCGTACGCCCATGGATCTAAGTTACTTGATTGTTCGGGGTCCCATACACCATACGATGTAACGTTAGTTTTACTAAAACTTGTATTTTACGTTTCAAATGTTTAAAATCTTTTCTGACCTAACTGCAACACAGCAGACATGTAATTGAAGGTTTAGCCGTCTGTTTTACCAATTCTACCCCGATAAAAACATGTCTGTTTGGATTTGTATTCAGCAACAAGTACTGCTACAGTCTGAGAACCAGTAAGGGAATCTTATTGTTAAACATTCAAAGCCTATTATTATTTTATTTTTATTAAATCAAAGCCTTTTATTATTTTTATTGTGTAAGTAAAATGTCTGCTTTATTTTTTAAGTATTTTGGGGGGTATTAATAAAGGAAATGGTCTCGGTGAATTTCGTTACAGGTTTGCCAAATATGACGTTAGCTCATGTTTCCTGGTGTGAGGGTTTTGAGGGTAAAGTAAACGTGAATATAGTGCCGTAGTTTGAGTACTCACTCAGTGTTGCAGTGAGTCAGGGACCAGACACACATCAACCATGCAGCAGCTGAAATGGGTACGGTAAGATGGTTTTGGTGTTCATGTAACGCTTATGTATTCTCTTTGTAATGAGGTTTATGCAGTCAACTTTTTATTGTATTTACACATGTAATTGATATGCCTTGACATTGATATTCCTATCATTATTATTATTGTTGTTATCATTTGTAGGCTACAATAACTAGCAGAATACTGTTCATAAAAACTTGTATAAGGTGGTTTTATTGGCAGCTGGAAATAGAAATACGTTTTGCAGTTTGAAAACCTTTTCTCTTAGTCGCAGACATATAAAAGCTAAAAGTCTAATAAACATGCTATTGCACTTTCTCTGTCGTCCTATATGTTGATAAATTTGTAAAAATGAACTGACGCGCTTTTAAATTTTTTGCAACCTCTGACTTTTTCAGTCAAAGATTGAATGGGGTGCATTTGCTTTTTCGTATTCTCCGTTATGTGACTTCTCTCACGGTGTGTCTGTATGCAGGTATTCTCCATTATATATCTTCTCTCGCGGTGCTCTGTGTGCCAGGCTTATGTGGTCAGGCGTTCCGGCAAGGCCGAATCATCAGATAAGTCTTTCTCGGGATGTAGGTTTATGCTTCTTTAATACAAGAATGTTTTTATTCAAGAATATGTGTTCTTAATGTATACATTATTGTACAATTATAAATTTAAGCTGTATGCAATTGATTTATAACAAACGTGACTACGGTGGTTGTAGGGCAGAATTTACAACTTCGAACCACTTATTATATGGGTTTATTCATTCTAAATGTGCATTCAGTATGCTAATTAAAAACGTACATTTGAAGAAATAAATAAAATTTGGTTTTCAGTGACATTATAAGGACTCTATCGCTATATGTTTTCATCTAGAAAAATCTGCTTTATTGTACATGCAGTGTGCAACTCTTGTTGTGGTATAATAAGGACGGGAATGTTTTTTGTAGGTTGTTACAACTGCTGCGGCTGTTTCTGTGGGCTGCTATTCATAAGTGGCCTGCCATATTGGATACACAGATCAAGAATGAACGGAGAAGTGGTAGCAAAAAAAGAGGTGTCAGTGTAACGTCCAAAACCATTGGCTCTATTGGGGCATTTACTAAACAGCAAAACTTAATTACAAACTTACTGAGTGCACCTTAAATTGATAGAAATCTGATAGAAATTAATAGAAAATGTAATCGACAGTGATTATATCTTTGTAATATTTTGTAGAGTGAATTGTGATTGGTCTTTTCTTAGTTGCACCACCATTTATAGTGCTGAAAATTAATTAGCATTTTGAACTTTTTAGAATGAAACCTTTCGATTAATCAGTAAAAATAAGTTATTTCATAAAGATTCATTATGACCTCATTTTAATTACAAACTGTTGCATGAATGTCATGAAAAATGTTAAGCATAACTAATCCTAGATTTAACTCTTTTTTTTAAATTCGGTGTATGCACAATTTGTTACAAAGCTTACTGATTAATAGTTAACTAGTTAATGTGCATTCAGAAAATAACAATATTTGTTATATGTGATAAAAAATATTAGAAATTTAGTTTGACAGGTCTTGAAATTTATGAAATGTATATTTATGATGACGTGTTAAATGCATGCATGTCTCCAAGCCATGTGAAATTATAGAGGTTCCACATTAGTTTGATTTGAGTTGGTTTTTCTGTGTTTCTTGGACGACAGCACTGTATATTTGCTCCGTTTATGTACATAAGGCCAATTCAACTGATGCGATTCTAAACATGTCAAGACTGTTTCTGCAGCCTAGTTTATATAATTTAGTCGAGCTTGGACAAAAGAGCATTTGACCTTGCTTGATCCATCATTCAATGATTCATTGTTCATGCTAGAATTTAATTTCATAATATAATTTAAATGTTCCAGTATAAATGCATTCACATTCATTTTTTATTTTTTTATTTTTTGTTAGGTGTTTTTGTTTGTTTGTTTGTTTTGTAATTAAGAGATCATGTCAGTTCACATACTAGATTGGTAGTAGTAATGAGCAAGGAACATTTAATGAAATGTTTCACTTTCTGTTGCTCTCTCAGCTGGTGATTGAAAATTAAAGAAATATTTGGTTTGCTCTACCCTAAGTCAATATTGAGATATGCAGAGAACATTTTAGATCCTTTACCCATGTTTGAAATGTTCCAGACGGGAATGATTGAACTGCATACATGTGTCTTAATCTTTAGGGCAGAGCACATATGAATGTTTGCACAAGCATAGCAAACTTTGTATTTTGGTGGTGTGTTTTTAGATTTAAAACATCTCTTTAATCTATATGTTCTCTTCTCTCTTTCTTAAACTGTATCTGGTCCCCGAAGTTCTCTCTGACCACCCTTTTAACAGCCTGTCAGGTTCCTGCAAAAACAGGTGCTTTGAACTAGTGGAAAGTGAACCCCCAAACTGTCGCTGTGACAACCTGTGTAAAACATACAATACTTGCTGCTCAGACTTCGATGAGCACTGCCTGAAAACAGGTAAGACCTACAGTATCTACATTACATTTTTTTCCTTTCATTTTGGAGATACACAAAGTCTGAGGCTTTACGATGTAAAATGAATTAGAAGTATTTAAGATTTTGCACTGTTAGGTCACTAATGAAATTGTGATATTGATGTCTCATTTAAACAGATGGTCATGTTACATTTGTGTCACAATGCTAATTGGAACATTCTCAATTCAAGCTGATAACATGTATTAGGATTTCCACAAACTTGAGGCGTACCAAATACTAAGAAATTTTCAGTCTTGTTTTCTCAAATTCATGATTCTCAAATTAATAAAGCATTTTTTTTTTGACCCCACTATACTTTTTGTCTTTGTCTAAATGACAGACATCCCTCAAATTGCTTGTGCAAGGCTGCTGTAACAGTTTCCTTTAATGTCGCATTGCTTTGGTTTTGTCTACAATAAACGTTGTTTCATTTTTTGTGCCCTTAGCGGGGGGCTTTGTGTGCAGTAAAGAGCGCTGTGGTGAAACTCGTAATGAACAGCATGCCTGTCACTGCTCAGAAGACTGCATGGCCAAAGGAGACTGCTGTACCAACTACAGGTCTCTCTGCAAAGGTAGGAGGCTTTCAGAGTGTTTCTGCAAACTTGCATTTAATTTTAATGTAATTTGCAGAATGTTTAGCAGAAATAGTTTGTGGTGGAGTACTCTTTTTGATTTAAAAGTGCCAATCATCCATAGCTGTTATTTTTGATCCAAACTGTGCATCACGGATACAGTATTTAAATAATTTCCCATCAAGTTCTTAAGACTTTTTTGACAAACCACTACAATTATAAAAAGGTGGGGTTTGGCATGTTTGTGAGTAACTGTAGAGCAAGAGCACTGTATTGCTTCAACATCAGACGTGTTTGCATGTGTATGAATGTCACTCTGTGCTTTATTGACTGACTTCCTCCCTGTATTAGGTGATGCTCCCTGGTTGCAGGAAGAGTGTGAAGAGATTAAAAACCACGAGTGTCCAGCCGGGTGAGAGACATCACTGAATGGGCTCCCCATCCATCCCACTTTTTATATTCAACACTAAGTCCACAACACTTATATCTTAGGTCACAGCTGTGCTTAACATACTAGAAGATAGGGAATTAACATACTAGAAGATAGGGAATTTTATTTTCTTTTTCTTTTTTTATGCTGTGAAGTGCTGAATGATGGCAAACACTGTGGAGTTAAAAGATGGATAATGGGCTTCTGTGTGACCAAACAACTATCTGGGAGGACTGGGTGGTTTGCATAACAATTAATGTTAATGCATGCACATAAAGTGTGACTTTTTGAACCTAATCATTTGAATGGTGCCTATGGAAGACTTGAAGGCTGTTATAAAAAGAACAGTCAAATTAAAGACTTATCTGTCCACTACAAATATGGTCAAATTTTTAGCAACAAATATTAATTTCATTTTGTTTGTAATTGGTGTACTAATGTTTCTTTCTATGTATAGGTTTGTTCGGCCCCCTGTCATCATGCTGTCTGTTGATGGCTTTCGTGCATCTTACATGAAAAGAGGAAGTATGGTGATCCCCAATATCGAGAAACTCAGTAAGACTTATGTCTTGTCATAAAAATAAAAAAAAACTGGCCAATCACTAGCCAACAGTCTACAGCAGTCCATTTTGCAATTGAGTTTGCCTGTGGTAAACACAGGATATCAGACAAAGTAAAATACAGGCATATTCTTGTTCAGAGAACATGTTTATGTATTCCATGTGTGCTGAATTACCTCATTTATTGTACTAAACTGATGCATTTGACTGATTCTAATAAATACTTAATTTCTCATTTCTCTTGTAGGATCATGTGGAACACATGCACCATACATGAGACCTGTGTACCCCACCAAAACCTACCCAAATTTGTATACAATTACAACAGTATGTATTAAGTTTGCGTACTTTGTGTTACATTTTTGCTTAGAAGTATAAATACCCCTTGCAGAATCTGCCAAATGAGGGGGAAAATGCATTTTATTTTTTGTTACAGTTTTTCTGGTAGGATTGAAATTCTACAAGGGGGATGATCATTTCGGACTTAGGAGCACCACGTTTATATAATAATATTATTTCTGTTGCCTCTTAAACCATTTGCTTTGAACATATTTCTTTTGTTTTGTTTTTTTCTTTGCTTTAGGGGCTTTATCCTGAGTCACATGGAATTGTGGGTAACTCCATGCATGATCCTGGCTTTGATGCCAACTTTAACATTCGTGGGAAAGAAAAGCTCAACCATCGATGGTGGGGAGGACAACCTGTGAGTTGCCCTTCAATACCTTTTTTAAAGGATAGTTCATTCAAAAATGAAATTGTGCCATCATGTACTCACGTTCCATATAGGGTTGCCTCATAATATTTGACTAAACATTAGTCTACTAGGAGAGGCTTGGTCGACTACATTTTCATTAGTTGGTTAGTTGCAGGAAAATAAAAAATAAAACTCTGCAGGATTTGATGAAGTGACGCAGTCAGTAACCGAATGTTTGTTAACACTTCTGGTCTGGCTAATAATTATGTCCAGAAGAAAATCATAAGTGGGGGTAAAGGATGACCTTCAAAAGGTTGCCAGAATTTACAGGTAAATGCTGGTCTATCGTTCATCGACAATGAACATGTTTTATCATTTAAAACATGTGAGTAGTAGCCTAATGTTAGCTATGGCCGCTCATTTTAACATTAGGGTTAACTAAGATAAATGTGCACCATTGTATTAGGCGCTTTTCCAAGTTTGTGTGCAGAGTGCTGTTTTTTTTTTCTGATGTAATCATATCTTTTTCAGGTGTCTCCATGGCTCATTGTATGTGTGCGCTTAAAGGGGTCAGATAACGTTGCTAAAAAGAACATTATTTTGTGTATTTGGTGTAATGCGATGTGTTTATGTAGTTTAAGGTTAAAAAAAAATTTCCACATAATGTACTATATTGTTTCTCCTCTATGCCCCGCCTTTCTGAAACGTGTCTATTTTTACAAAGCTCATCGTTCTGAAAAGTGAGGTGTGCTTTGATTGGCCAGCTATCCAGTGCATTGTGATTGGCCGAATGCCTCAAGCGTGTGATTGAAATGTTACGCCCCTTAACACTGTGATGCCGTGTGTGCCTGACAGGTAGGATAAAATGTCAGGACACCAGCGCGAAGATACAAAACCAATAATACCAATTAAAATAAGGTATTTGTTGCATCCAGTGGGGACATAATTACTGATTATAATGACTTATACTGTCTTTTACACGTTGCATTGTGTATCGCACTGCATAAACATAAAACCATGTATGCATTTGTGATCGGAGAAAGGATAAACAAGCTCTAACAGTTACTCTACACTGCTCAAAAGTAAAAACGTTTGAATCATCAGTGGCAAATCCTTTAATGTTACATATGTAAACGTACTTACAGACTGTGTGTCAGAACGCCAGACTTCTTTATGCACCAAGAGCTGGTAACACTCCAAAGAGAAAGGAAAAATTTAAATTGCATCATATGACCTCTTTAAGTGCTTCATTTATGTTTTAATTTCTTATTATTATGGTATAGTATTTATTTGTAATGTAGAACAATGTTACAAATAACATTCTTTCTCAGCCCTGAAACTCAAACCGTTTTCTCTTTGTACAAGAGTAATTTCTCATTGTAAGAGTAATTAAATTAATATCATAAACGTGTGATTAGTTGACTAATGGCTTAAATGAACGACTACTAGTCGGCTAGGAAAATCTTTTTTCAGGGGCAGCCCTAGTTCTATAAGAACAATAAAAAACAATCTATAAAACTTATTTTGGACCCTTATAATTTCTTTGTGTGACAAACAGGCTGAAATTGTAAGTTTTTTTTTTTTTTTTTTTTTAAATTAAAAAAATAAAACATAAAACAATTTCAAGCAACATACAATATAATTTGTAATATTTAATTATGTATTAGATGTTTTACCAGAGTCTGATTTGGATGGAAAATATCTATATGTATGTGTGTGTGTGTGTGTGTGTGTGTGTGTGTGTGTGTGTGTGTGTGTGTCTCTGACATGTACCTTTTTCCAGGGATAATAGACTTTGTACACATGACAGCCAGTGCTGTCTGCTATTCTTGACATCAAATCTAGCTTTGAATTTGAAATCCAGTGATACTCATGTACATACAGTATGTACATATGTAGACTACTTTAGCCATATTCATGTCACCATTTTAAACTGTGAACCATTGTCTTGGCGAGAGATAAGAGATGATAACTAGTACCTCAGTGGCACAGTATTTCGAAACTGCAAGCAGTGGATCATGTTCATAATGAGTGAGATTTTTAGATCTTGTGCAAGCTACATGAAAACAAAGGGGACATCTCCAACACATCTGTCAGCTATTAACCCAAAAGCTGGAACCAATTTTCAGTTTTCACTGAACTTTGTTTCTTCTGGCGGATTCTATACCCTACTGACTGAGCTGTGACGGTAAATGAGGCCATCATAGATGGAACTTACCCAGTCTCGTCTCTGCAGTTTTGACAAAACACTTGTGAACATTACCCAACACATAGAACAATTGTCTCTCATTTGTGAATTGTAATCCCTACAATTTGTTTAGGTCAGCAATATGATATATGAAGTGAGAGATGGACTGTTTTTCTTAGGTATATGAAAGAAAACCCTTTTTTTTTTTTCCACAGAAGACACAGAACAACACATGTTTTGTTTGATAACTTTTATTCCTTCCATTTCTAGATCTGGATAACAGCAGTGAAACAAGGAATAAAGGCTGGTACATTTTTCTGGCCAGTGTAAGTCAACATGATCCAAAGTCAAATGTAAACAATGTCTTTTTGAAGCTCATATTTAAATTAATTCTGTAACATGGGTAATCAAATAACTTGTCTGTACCGTTTATGTTATGGACATGAGCGGTACCTCAAATTGTGTGGTTTGTTGAGGAGAGGTGTGCCATTTCATGATTTTAGCCTGTTGGATGTTTAAATGTATGAAAAAATCCCATAAACTTATAATGAATGAGAACTTATCATATCTAGGGACTATAATGTCATGGAGACTTGGAGGTGGGCATGTGTGCCAGTAAAACAAACTCTAACAACACCCTAGAAACCACAAAGCAATGACATGTGAAGTTTGCACAGCCAAGCACCACTCAAATTTTCTTAAAAGAACATGAAAATCTAATTATATAGCTGGAAAAAGTACTTCAAGCCTAAATTGCAAGTTAATTGCAAGATTTCATAAAACGGAGGAAATCACGTGAATGTTTTTGTTCAGATGTTCTCTCTGGCAAGTCCTGGACTTGCCTGGGACTGAAACACAAATGGTTCCCTCATCTGCACTTACAGAGGGCCTTCAGACTGCTTCTTTTCCACTTGGACTTAGACAGAGACAGCTTGAACTGTTTTGCTAGTAATTTGTGATAAAAGGTCCTATGTACAAGCAAGGCGCTTGTCAACTGCATACCATATCAGCACAGTGGAAGGGCAAAGTGCCTTTAGAGCTACTTCCTTTGGCCTAAAACCTTGAAGAAATTAAATTTTCCATTATTATCTGAGCCCATAGGTTGAGTAGGCCTGAACTTAGTGCATAAATTTACCTAATGTTGATACAACTGGACAGGAGGTCAGGAAAAGTGGAGGTGGTAGCGGAGAAAGGGTTTCCTGTAGAGATTGATTGAGATAATCTTTCCTGCTCCGTAGTCTCTCAATACCCTATAAACACTCAAAGTCTCTTAACCACATACATACATATGTACTCTGTAGGCCTTAAACTGGTTAGCCTAATTGTACTGCCCTGCTGACAACTTTTTCTGAAAATTTCAGCTATATACACTTTGCTATATATTTCAGCTATATACAAAGTATATATGTGTATGTACCAGTTCTGATGTGTGGTGCATTAACAGTGGCATTCCATTGGAAAGGAGAGTTCTGACCATGTTGCAGTGGCTTCACCTTCCGGATGCGGAGAGGTCTGTATGTACTAAACACCCCCAAAATGCCTTGTGAACATTCATTATTGTTTGAAAAATTAATTAAAAAAAGTTCAGAATGACCGTAAACTCCCTCATTATTTTTTTTTACTCTACAAAATTCAGAGCTCCGTATTTTATAGTGAATGTGACATGAAACTTTGCCTACAGAAGCATATTGCTCCATGTATTTATTTTTTAGGTTCATGGAGTTATCTTAACTGTCATGTTATTAGTTTTTATTTGCTTTAAGGTTATACTTTGCCTTATAGTAACTTTGATCTTACAGCAGTACTGTCACTGTTTGTTTTTTGTAGATTTTCTTTATTTTTTTATTTTTTTTATTTATTTATTTATTTTTTTGGTCAAAAGGTAACAGGTGTCTGTGTGTTTGCAGGCCATATGTTTATGCAATGCATTCTGAACAGTTGGATTCCTATGGCCACAAACTAGGACCCCACAGCACTGAGGTAAGCAGAGTCTACAGGAAACATTCTAATAGTTTAGAAGACCAGCTGACTGGCCTCGTCACACCTGCTTCAGTCACATATATACTCATATAAACATATATGGTCATGCTGCAAATGTAACAGTAATGCAAACAAAATCTCAGCCCAAATACAGACTCACTGCAAAAACTGCTTACATTCACTTTCCAAAGTGTGTGAATTCAAATTTAGTTTCAAGCAAATTTGAAATTTGAAGACTGTTGATGTTGCTGGCATATCTTTGACATTGAGCATTACACAGATGTTGTTTCATTCTACAGATTGACAGCGCACTGAAGGACATTGATAAGGTGATTGGACAGCTAATGAATGGCCTGAAACAGATGAAACTGCACCGCTGTGTCAATATCATCTTGGTTGGAGACCATGGTACCACATTTAGAAATCCTTGTTTGTGGTTTCTATGATGATACAATTTTATTTGTAGATCGATAAAAAATATTTTATATATATTTCCTTCTTCAGGCATGGAGGAAGCTCATTGTGACCGCACAGAGTTCCTGAGCTCTTACATGTCCAACACTGAGGACATCATTCTAATTCCTGGGTCTCTGGGAAGAATCCGAGCCCGAAATCCAAACAACTCTAAATGTTAGTAATTAAAAAGCAGAATGAGAGTTCTGGCCAGTCCTGGCCTAGTTATCTCAGAAACCACAACATTTTGTTAACAGGAAATACAGTATTGTTATGCGTTTTTAAATATATTCTTAGTGTTCAAACAGCCTGGGTTGATCCACATCAAAATAATCTGACAAACTGAGAAAATATTTTTGTCCCTTTTTGTTGTTGTTGTTGTTGTTTATACTAATTTTGTTACATTTTAAGTTTTTGTAAGCCAACATGAAACCAAATTTTCATTTGTGACACATTCGCAGTAGTCCTTAGAAAAACTTAATTTTTCATGAAAATGCAATACCTCATGTGCCTAAAGAACTTTCCCTTTTTGGTTGATGTGTGGGCTGGGTTAATTCAATGTCACATTACAAGAAAAAATGTGTTGAGAGCATGTGACTTGTGAGGAGAGGACATTAGAATAGAGTACAGTGCACTATTTATAGAAATTCATTTGTTTTAAAAGTATCAGGCATCAAAACAATTGAAAATGTATTTTTTTTCTTTCTAGATGATGCAAAAGCAATTGTAGCAAACCTTACGGTGAGTGACTTTCTCTAAAATACTTTATAATAGTATACTTTTGTAAATTTACATTAAACTTTACTTAGCCTCTTTATAAGAAAACAGTTTCTGTTTGTCAAAATTAAAAGACTCCATAATTATTGTGATGACCTACACCTGTGGTTACTCTGCTACTATACACCTCTGTGAAGTTGAGCAGAACATCAAAAGTTGGATAAAACTCTTTGCAAAAAATATTTCCCAAAAACGAAATTAGTTCTGAGGAAAGTCTTACATTATTTATGTGACTTTAGTCTCAAATAGTCTCTAAATATATTTTGGGACCACTGTATATTGATTAATTAAATGGTTTAATTTAAAATGTACTCTGGTAATTTCAGTACAGAATGCAATGTTCTTCTTCACCAAACATGAAACTTGGTTCTCCTACAGTGTAAAAAGCCAGACCAGCACTTCAAACCATACTTGAAGCAGCATCTTCCCAAACGCTTGCATTATGCCAACAACCACAGAATTGAGGAAGTTCACTTGATGGTTGAGAGGAAATGGCACATAGCACGGTAAATTACCTACCACATAATTACATTTCAGTCTTCATGGTTAAAATTGTTAAAATGTCCAAATGTATCACATTTCTTGATTTGTAGAGATGCTTAAACCTACTATGCAAAAATTATTTTCTTAAAGAGTTCTTTTATTTTCTAATAAAAATATCTAAACAACCAAAAAACAAGATAAACATTAGTTAAAACATTAAGTATCATGAAAAAAAACAAAAACAATGAACAACATTTTTTATGGCACTGATTAATCAAGTTTAGTAGATTGTTAATTTGAATAAATAATATTGTTTATTGTTATTTTAATATTAGTTAATGATACATTCACTAATATTAAGTTACAAACTTGAAATGTTAAAAAGGTATTACTGTGGAAATTAAATGAACCTGGATTGATATTGTTCATTGTTAGACAGTTCATGATACCTAATGCATTAACCTTATTGTAAACTGTGACCATTTTGTCTTATTTTAAGTATGAACCACACTAGATGTTATTAAATTTCTGCTTAAGAAAAAATGTGCCTAATTCAAGATATGTTCTCTGAAAATAAGTATTAATATCAGTTTTGTCTGTGATGTAGATTTGTCTTGTTTTAAGTTTGTTCAGATATTTTGCTGTTGGAAAACAATACAAAAATACAAATAAATGAAATGATTATTTTTATAAATAAATAAAATAATTTCCTTTGTCCATATTTTTAGGGCTCAAGCCCAAATTCCTTAGGATTATTTGTTATTATTATTATTATTATTATTATTATTATTAGGGCCCGAGCCAATAGGCGTAGGGCCCTCTTGTTTCTCTAAGGATTATTAGGGCTCAAGCCCAAAGGGCGAAGAGCCCTATTGTTTTCCTTAGGATTATTAGGGTCCGAGCCAATAGGCGCAGGCCCCTTTTGTTCCCCTAAGGATTATTCTTATTAGGGCCTGAACCAATGGGTGCAGGGCCCTCTTGTTCCCTTAAGGATTATTCTTATTAGGGCCCGAGCACCGATGGTATGAAGACCCTCTTGGAATTGCTCCGTTTATTATTATTCTTCCGCTTCTTCTTCTTCTTCTTCTTCTCCGAAATGAATCACATTTTTGAGGGCCTAAACATGCTCCAAAACTCACGCATCAGAACTGGCGAAAATTTACATCTGATATAGGTTTCAGAAGTGAGTGTGGCAAAATGGCTCGATAGCGCCACCTGTTCAATTTCAACGGAGTGCGCCTCGAGCTGTGTTTCACGTACATGCATGAGAATCGGTACACACATGTAACACATCATTACCTACAAAAAAGTATCTTGGTACAAAATCCAAAACCCAACAGGAAGTACGTTATTTTGAAATTCCTGTACGATTTTTGTGTAGTTTTTGCCATTTCCATGCCTCGTACTTTGACGAATTCCTCCTACAGTTTTAATCGGATCATCTTCAAATTTGGTGAGGGCCATCATAAGACCTTTGTGAAGTTAAATTGCGAAGATTTTGAGTTTTCGTCAAGGGGTGTGTCCCTGGCGGCCTGACAAATTTTGATGTTTCGCCATGAAACAGGAAGTTGCTGTAATTCAGGCAAGCAATGTCCGATCTGCCCCAAACTTCACACGTTTCACAAGTATCCTGTCCTGAACACATCAACATGCCTGTATTCAGTTATAGTCTTAGCGCCACCTGCTGGCAACAGGAAGTGTCATGTGTAACACTGTTATTGACTGCTAGCAACATATTAAAAAGTGTCAGCAAGTGCTAAATACAGTGGCAACATGCTAGAAACATACTAAAACATGCAAGTAACATTTAGCTAAATGCTAAAGCATCCTATTAATGCAGTGAAACATGAAGTTACTTTATTCAGGCATACAGTGTCCAATCTGCCCCAAACTGAACAAATTTGATAAGAGTCCTGTCCTGAACACATCAACATGCCTGTATTTGATTATAGTCATAGCGCCACCTGATGGCAACAGGAAGTGGCATGTTTAACACTATTATGGACTCCTTGCAAAATAATAAAAAGCATCAACAAGTGTTAAATAGGCTGGCAAAATTCTAGAAGCATGCTCAAACATGCTAGCAACACTTAGCTCAGTGTTAAAGCATGCTATTAATGCAGTGAAGCAGAAAATTACTGTAACTCGTGCATACAATGTCCAATCTGCCTCAAGCTTCACAAGTTTGATTATAGTCCTGGCCTGAAGATATCTACATTCTCATATTTGGTTATAGTTATAGTGCCACCTACTGACAACGGGAAGTGACATGTTTTTTTTTAATACTTTTATGCACTATTAGCAACACCGAAAAATATGCCATTGTGTGCTAATCATGCTAGAAATATTCTCAAAGATGCAAGCAACACTTACTATGTGCTAAAGGATGCTATTAATACTATGAAATAGGAAGTTGTTGTAACTCTTGCATACAATGCCAAATCTGCCCCAAACTTCACATGTTTTATAAGAGTCCTGGCCCGAACACATTTAAAGGCCAATATTCAATTATAAGTATAGTGCCACCTGCTGGCAACAGGAAATGACTTATTTTTAAATTATTTGTATATTGAATGTTTGTTGTGACATGAACTTCACGTTTGATAAGATTACTGGTCTCAATAGATCTTAAGGCCAATATTTCAGTTATAATCATACAGCCACCTGCCGACAACAGGAAATTACTTGTTTAAACTAACTTAAACATGCAATATCCGGTCTGCCCAAAGTTCATATGTTTGATATGGGTCCTGGCCTGAACTCATCTTTAGGCCAATATTTATTTATAGTCTTTGCGCCACCTGCTGGCAACAGGAAATTACTTCTTTTACACTAACTTAAACATGCAAGGTCTGATCTGCCCGAAACTTTGCATGTTTGGTAAGAGTCCTGGCCTGAAGACATTTACATGCTGATATTCAGTTACTATATTCAGTTATGATACTCATAGCGCCACCTGTTGGCAGCAGGAAATGTGGCACAAATATTTACCTTTTTATAAGCATATGGCCCAACGTTCGCTGTTCTCCTATGGCCACCGGGTGGTGTTGAGCCCGGGTGCGAGGGCCCTTTCATCGCTGCTTGCAGCTTTAATTAGGGCCTGAGCACCGATGGTGTGAGGACCCTATTGTATCTGCTTTGTTTATTCTTCTTTTTCTTCTCCAAAATGAATCGCATTTTTGAGGGCCTAAACATGCTTCTGAAACTTTGCACAAACGTCAGACCTGTCGAAAATTTACGTCTGATATAGGTTTCAGAAGAGGGTGTGGCAAAATGGCTCAACAGCGCCACCTATTCTAAAAAAATCAGCAGCCCTCGAGCTATGTTTCATTTACATGTACGAAAATTGGCACACATATGTAAAGCATCTGTACCTACAAAAAAGACTCTTGGAGCAATATCTGAAACCCAACAGGAAGTCGGTTATTTTTAATTTTATGAGCAAATTTTGCATAATTTTTGTCATTTGCATGCCTTGTATTTTGACAAACTCCTCCTAGAGATTTATTCAGATCAACACCAAATTTGGTATACCTAATCTAAAGGCCTTTGCAATGTTAAATTGTGAAGATCTTGAGTTTTCGTTGAAGGGCGTGTCCATGGCGGCCTGACGAATTTCGATGTTTCGCCATGAAAATGAAGTTGCTATAACTCAGAAATACAATGTCCAATCTGCCCCAAACTTCACATGTTTGATAAGACTCCTGACCTGAACAGATTGACATGCCTATATTCCGTTATAGTCATAGCGCGACCTACTGGCAACAGGAAGTGACATTTTACTCTGTAACAAAGTACTCTGAGAAATTTTATGACATTTTTTTTTCAGTCACTCTATTCTAAAGGCCTGTGCGATGTTAAATTGTGAAGATCTTGAGTTTTCGTTATAGGGCGTGTCCATTGAGCAGTGACAAAGTTCGATGTCTCGCCATGGGAATAGAAGTTGTTGTAACTCAGGCATAAGATGTCCGATCTTCCCCAAACTTCACATGTTCGAAAAGAGTCTTGGCCTGAACACATCTGAAGGTCATTATTCCACTAATAATCATAGCGCCACCTGCTGACAACAGAAAATGGCTTGTTTTACACTAACTTAAACATGCAATGTCCAATCTGCACCAAACTTCAAATATTTGATAAGAGTCATGGCCTGAAGATATCTATAGGCCAATGTTCAGTTATAATCATAGCGCCACCTGTTGGCAATAGGACACAACATGCTTTATACTAACTGAAACATTCCATGTTCAATCTGCACTAAATTTCATATGCTTGATAAAAATGCTGGACTGAAGAAATCTACATGCCAAAATCCAGTTATAGTCATAGCGCCACCAGCTGGCAGCAGGAAGATTGGCACATATAAAATGACTTTGACATATTCCTCTTATATTTACCACATTAAACGCATATTTCTCGCCGTTCGCTGTTTTACAAAAGCCACCCAGTGGTGGTGAGCCCGGGTGCGAGGGCCCGTTCATCGCTGCTTGCAGCTTTAATTAGGGCCTGAGCACCGATGGTGAGAGGACCCTCTTGTATCTGCTTCGTTTATTAGGGCTCAAGCCTGGAGGGCGAGAGCCCTATTGTTTTCCCTAGGATTATTTTTTATTATTAGGGCTCAAGCCTGGAGGCCGAGATCCCTATTGTTTTCCTTAGGATTATTTTTTATTATTAGGGCTCAAGCCTGGAGGGCGAGAGCCCTATTGTTTTCCTTAGGATTATTAGGGCTCAAGCCTGGAGGGCGAGAGCCCTATTGTTTTCCTTAGGATTATTTTTTATTATTATTATTATTATTATTATTATTATTTTTTTTTTTTTTTTCCAACGTCTCGGGGGCTTTTGGGGGCCCTTAACATACTCGAAAACTCTTGAAAATTGGCACACACATTGGAACCTGCGGCCATTAGGGCCGGGCAGAGACTGATACACGGGCGTGGCACAGGGGCTCTACAGCGCCCCCCTGGAATTTGGAGGGCCATATATCATACATACTTGCACGTAGACGTATGAAACTCGAAACTCGGTACATATAGATCTCATCAAGCAAAACAACTTTAGTACTGCATGTCATAGGCTCCGCCCAACAGGAAGTTGGCTATTTAGGGGTTAGTATTCTTATTTTTTGTCAAAGTTGTGGGGGCTTTTGGGGCCCTTAACATGCTCAAAAACTCTTGAAAATTTGCACACACCTTAGAATCTGTGGCTATTAGGAGGCTGCAGAGGCTGAGACCCGGGCGTGGCACAGGGGCTCTACGGCGCCCCCTGGAACACAGTCAGAAATGTTGATGTATAGTTTCAAACATACTTGCACGTATTCATATGAAACTCAGTATACATATAGATCTCATTGTGCCGAACAACTTTCGTATTGCATGTCATAGGCTCCGCCCAACAGGAAGTCAGCTATTTAGAGCTATGTAAAAAAAAGTGCATGCTCTGGAATTTGATATACTTGTCATAGGTTTTTTTTACCCGATTGCCACCAAACTTGGTCAACATGATGTCAAGACATTGGGGATGCAAAATTGCCAGGTGATTTTTTGATATCTCGAATGGGTTTGCTTTGGCGAGGCGTTGAAATTATGGCGAGAAACGAGAAACAGGAAGTGTCTAATAACATCCACATACATTTCCTGATTTTAATTAAACTTCATCAATTTGTTTGTTGTATGATGCCGATCGCATATATGTGACTATTAGGAGTCAAAATTATAGCGCCACCAACTGGCAGCAGGGAGTGTGTGTCATTTTCAAAATGCTTTGAATTCAGCATCTTATTTTTTACTCAATTTGCTTCAAACTTCATCAGAATAATGACAAAAAACGCGGCCAATGTAAAACTGTTGAGGGGATATTGATATCTAATATAGTGTTTGCCATGGCAACATATCAAACTGGAATATTTTTCTGTATAATATATTCTGATTTTGAGGCAGATAACATGCTTAGAATTTCATGAAACTCAGAACACATATCAGTATTAATGATAGCTAGACACTGGCAAAAGGTCATAAAAGGGCGTGGAGGAGGCACTCTATAGCGCCACCTTTTGTCAAAAGTGGGGGGCTTAGTTTTAGCTACAGACACCAAACTCGGTACATATATTTGTTCTTATTAAGACGGACAACTTTCTAATTTACAGTCATTAGCTACGACCAACAGGAAGTCGGCTATTTTGATTTGAATATGGATTTTTGGCTCTGTGTGAGGGAATGTATGTGTGCTGAGACTTTCATTGTCTGAGAGAAAATGCGCC
Organism: Cyprinus carpio; assembly: GCF_018340385.1. Taxonomy (NCBI): domain Eukaryota; kingdom Metazoa; phylum Chordata; class Actinopteri; order Cypriniformes; family Cyprinidae; genus Cyprinus; species Cyprinus carpio. Next base: position 9,712,947 of record NC_056608.1, read on the forward strand.
TCTACAGGAGCAATTCCCGGGACTGAGAGGGAGGAGTCTCGCTTAGTTTTCACTTTTAAATCGCGTTAAAAATACAACTAAATAAATCAATTTAATTCACACTGACAAGCTAAACCAACATATCTTATTATTAGCGGGTCAGGGCTTATTAATAATTGATGTCTGGCGACAGAGAACAGAGAGATAGACGAGAGATATGTCACCGGCTCAGAACAGCGCGTGCTGTCTCAACGAGTCCTCACAACAAAACGTCCCTTTCTATTCTTATTTTAAGACCGCTGTATAAAAGTAAAATATTACGGAGTCGGATTGCACACAATCCGCCATATTAGGTCCGCTGTGTTAACCGAAAATGGAGCTACAATTCTTTTTGAAAAAAGCCGCTGGCGGACGTTACAATAAAGTCCCGTTTTGGTCCGCTTTGTAAAATGAAATATTTATGAGGACGTCCCGTATTTGTCCTCTTTTTGGACGTTCTCGGACAGCGCCAGTCTGCGAGACGTCCGAGTTCGTCCTCATGAACCTCAGGGCCAACTGCAACACTTGAAAAATAAGTCCTTTATCCTTTATACATCACGTTAGCACGTGTGGGCACCTGAACTAGTTTACAGCCTTTTACATTTAATTGCCAAATAAAAAACTGTAATCTGGAGAAAAAAAAAAAGTGTAATAAATTCACAGTTACTTAGGAAAACATGACAAAGGGAGTTTACATCTGAATATTTTCACAAATATACAGATATTAAAATATTGAGACACAATATTTTAGGAGTTGAAGACACAGTAAAAAATGACACATCTTATTCACTATTTATTTCAAATTTTGGTTTATAATTTTTATATGTTGATATATTATGTAAATAGAAGATGAACATGAGTTCCCCCCAAGGCATTTGTAAGGGCAGTGTTTCCTGTCATAGCTTATGGAGGGCGAGATCCCTATTGTTTTCCATAGCTATTATTTTTATATATTATTATTATTATAATTTTTTTCCAACGTCTCGGGGGCTTTTGGGCCCTTAACATGCTCAAAAACTCTTGAAAATTGGCACACACATTGGAACCTGCGGCCATTATGGCCGGGCAGAGACTGATACACGGGCGTGGCACAGGGGCTCTACAGCGCCCCCTGGAATTTGGAGGGCCATATATCATACATACTTGCACGTAGACGTATGAAACTCGGTACACATGTAGATCTCATCAAGCCAAACAACTTTCGTACTGCATGTCATAGGCTCCGCCCCAACAGGAAGTTGGTTATTTAGGGTTTTGTATTCTTATTTTCCGTCAAAAAGTGTGGGGGCTTTTGGGGCCCTTAACATGCTCAAAAAAACTCTTGAAAATTTGCACACACCTTAGAATCTGTGGCCATTAGGAGGCCGCAGAGGCTGGACCCGGGCGTGGCACAGGGGCTCTACGGCGCCCCCCTGGAAACACAGTCAGAAATGTTGATGTATAGTTCAAACATACTTGCACGTATTCATATGAAAACTCAGTACACATATAGATCTCATTGTGTTAAAACAACTTTCATATTGCATGTCATAGGTTCATATGAAAATGAGTTCAGATATTTAGTGCTCATTAAAAAGCGCATGCTCTGGAATTTGAATATACTTGTCATAGGTTTTTTAACCGATTGCCAACAAACTCAGTCAAATATGTTCTCAAGACATTTGGGGATGAAAAATTGCCAGGGGATTTTTGATATCTCGAATGGTTTGCTTGGTGGCGAGGCGTTGAAATTATGGCGAGAAATGAGAAACAGGAAGTGTCTAATAACATCCACATACATTTCCTGATTTTAATTAAACTTCATCAATTTGTTCGTTGTATGATGCCCGATCGCATATATGTGACTATTAGGAGTCAAAATTATAGCGCCACCAACTGGCAGCAGGAAGTGTGTCATTTTCAAAATGCTTTGAATTCAGCATCTTATTTTTACTCAATTTGCTTCAAACTTCATCAGAATAATGACAAAACACGGCCCATGTAAAACTGTTGAGGTGTTATTGATATCTAATATAGTGTTGCCATGGCAACATATCAAACTGGAATATTTTTTCTGTATAATATATTCTGATTTTGAGGCAGATAACATGCTTAGAATTTCATGAAACTCAGAACACATATCAGTATTAATGATAGCTAGACACTGGCAGAAGGTCATAAAAGGGCGTGGAGGAGGCACTCTGTAGCGCCACCTTTTGTCAAAAGTGGGGGGCTTAGTTTTAGCTACAGACACCAAACTCGGTACATATATTGTTCTTATTAAGACGGACAACTTTCTAATTTACAGTCATTAGCTACGACCAACAGGAAGTCGGCTATTTTGATTTGAAATATGGATTTTTGGCTCTTTGTGAGGAATGTATGTGTGCTGAGACTTTCATTGTCTTAGAGAAAATGCGCCTCTACAGGAGCAATTCCCGGGACTGAGAGGGAGGAGTCTCGCTTAGTTTCAGATTTTTTAAATTGGTTAAAAAATACAACTAAATAAATAAATTTAATTCACACTGACAAGCTAAACCAACATATCTTATTATTAGCGGGTCAGGGCTTATTAATAATTGATGTCTGGCGACAGAGAACAGAGAGATAGACGAGAGATATGTCACCGCTCCGAACAGCGCGTGCGGTCTCAAAGAGCTCACAACAAACGAGTTTATTCTTGTTTAAGACCTTTTAAAAATAAAATATTACGGCGATTGCACACAATCCGCCAATTAGAACACACCAAGAGCTAAATTCAGATGTTTGTGAGCTGTTAACATGTTAAAATGAAATATTTGCTGCAGCCTGTCTGACGCGAGACGTCTGAACACTTGAAGGGAAAAAAAGTCTACATACAGAAACTACAGCCTTTTACATTAAAACACAGCGGCGAATTAACACAAAAAACAATTAGAAGAACATATTATAGAGATGAAAGTGAGTGTTTATGAGTGCTTGTGAGATTTTCTTTGTCTAAGGGCTGAACATCACATCGATTGCTCTGCGCTCCAGAACACGGTGATGGTTTTTCGGCGAGAACGGACAAATAAATACACATTTAATTCACACTGACAAGCTGAACCAACATATGTTATTATTACCGGCTCAGATCTCATTAATAATTGATGTCTGGCCAGAACAGTGAGAAAGACCAGAGAGAAATCACCGCTGCATCAGCGCGTGCATTCTCACCACGAGCTCACAATAAAAGCATTTTTTTATAGTTTTAAGAGCTTTTTAAAAAAAATAAAATATTACCGCGAATGCACACAATCCACCCATTAGAACACAACAAGAGCTAAATTCAGGTATTTGTGAGCTGTTTGATTGTGAAAATTGAAAGACTATTTGACAGCGCGAGACTGTCTAAGGGCAGAATAACATCGATCTCTCGAGCTCCAGAGGACGCTGATTCTGGCAAGAACGAACAAATCAAGAACAAGGTTATTTCAAAAAAATACATAATAGCTTGGCGAATATAAACGAAAAAAGTCACGTGAACATAAACAGTTGAGAAATAAATCTGAACTGTATCATGATACTGGATTTGAATATTAAAGTGACTGCATTTACCAGCTGCTTTCTTTCTTTAATTTTAATCTATAAAAACAGAAAATCATTCGTCTTGGCTGCTTTTTTTTGTATGTATTCATGTATTTATTATTATTATTATTATTATTTTTTTTTTTGCTCTAACAAGAATTAATCTATATTTAATTAAATTAAATTTCTGCATCTAAACACCTATAAACCTAAAACATGCTCTATTAAACTATTGTTAGCAATTTCTTTATCGTCCAGTTTAACTGGTGTACACACTTTTATTTTCATAATAAATTTGTTTTTTTTTTTAGATAATAGACAGTTACAGTGGTCTATAATAAATTTTAACAGGTTTTGTTCAAGCTGCTTAAAATGTTTGAAGTAGGCTCATTTTTTTAAATGTAAATCCTAAAAAAAAACAAACAAAAAAACAAACAAACAAACAAAAAAAAAAATAAAACTGGGAAACAGCCATATTTAAGAAAAGGTGCTTAACCTATAGAAAAATAAAACTATGAATTAAATTAGTGTTTAATTTTTAGTAAGGACCATTTTTGTTGTCATAAAATCCTTCTTCTTTACAATACAGAATAACGATTGTAAATAGTAAATATTATGAAAACAATAACTGTTGTATTTTTCATCATTATATAGTTTATGTATTATAATTGTAAAAACAAAACAAATTTAGCAACTCACATAGTAATCATTCAACACTTCTTAAAAATGTAAGTTGAAAAATTAAACTCATGATTAAGCATGAAATAAGATACAGAATCAGTAAATTCGATTTTAATGTGGGTATATTATCAGTAAACTAATCATTAAATATTTATAATCAATCAAAAAATATTGGCCCCTTTCATAATGTTGTTCAAAAATGAAGGGCACAATGCTAATGTTGTCCACTCGATGGCGCCACAGGATAGAAAATACTTCAAGATCTGTTCAAAGACTTGAAAATGTTTCATTTATGTAAATAAATCAAAAATGCATATACATTTATTCTTTTTTCATAAACTTTAATAAAGCCCAATATAGTAATTATGCAAAAACTATCTTCTCCGAAATACCATTACGTTTTTTTCTTATTTTAATAGTATTGACAACATATTTCTCAAGTTATCACGCATTACTGAAAAAGTGAAGAAGGGACACTATATTTGTTATCTATTTTCATGTTGTGCTTATAATAATTTACTTGAAAAGAGACACGTCCATTGTTTAACTGCATCATCTACACAAACCATTGTGCTTGGACCCCTTATGATCACCTGGACTTAAACCACATTGTTTCAGTTACCTTCTGTGTCTTTGGCCACAGCGCTTCAGTGACAGGAATGTGAAATAGCAAACAGGGGAACAAATAAAAGGCATGACTTTATTTGCATCCAGCTAGCCAACTCTATTACAAGTGTTCCACAGCCAAGACTCTTATTAGAATAGAAAATAGCAAGGGTTCGAATAAATAGTTTATTAATCATTTAATTTCACTTTCTTAATGAATATTGTTCTGTGTATGTGATTTCAAAGTCTTGATGCTTCGGATTAACCCGTTAATTGCCGTATCCCTTAAAACCTGAGTGGCATAGGATTACTGTAAATGCATGTGCCCGCTGGGCACAGTTTACCTGATGCCACCGGGGTGGCGTTTGCGCTGATGGCTTGAGCCCGCCATCGCTGCTTGCAGCTATATTTCTTCTTCTTCTTCTTCTTCTCCCAATGAGTCACATTTTTGAGGGCCTAAACATGCTCCAAAACTCACGAAACTTTGCACACGCATCAAAACTGGCGAAAATTTACATCTGATATAGGTTTCAGAAGTGGGTGTGGCAAAATGGCTCAATAGCGCCACCTATTAAATTTCAACGGAGTGCGCCTCGAGCTACGTTTCACGTACATGCATGAAAATTGGTACAAACGTGTAGCACACCATTATCTACAAAAAAGTCTCTTGGTACAAAATCCAAAACCCAACAGGAAGTAAGTTATTTTGAATTTCCTGTAGGATTTTTTTGTGCAGTTTTTTTGCCATTTCCATGCCTCGTACTTTGACAAACTCCTCCAACAGTTTTAATCGGATTGTCTTCAAATTTGTTGAGGGTCATCATAAGACCTTTGTGATGTTAAATTGCGAAGGTTTTGAGTTTTCGTCAAGGGGTGTGTCCCTGGCGGCCTGACAAAGTTTGATGTTTCGCCGTGAAACAGGAAGTTGCTGTAACTCAGGCAAGCAATGTCCGATCTGCCCCAAACTTCACATGTGTGATAGGTGTTCTGTCCTGAACAAACACTCATGACCAAATTCAGTTTTAGTCATAGCACCACCTGCTGGCAACAGGAAGTGACATGGCTACAACTGTTATGGACTCCTCGGAACATATTAAAAAGTGTCAACAAGTGTTAAATAGGTTGGCAACATGCTAGAAACATACTAAAACTTGTTAGCAACACTTAGCTAAGTGCTAAAGCATGCTATTAATGCAGTGAAAAAGGAAGTTGCTGTAACTCAGGCATGCAATGTCCGATCTGCCCCAAACTTCAAACGTTTGACAAGAGTCCTGTCCTGAACACATCAACATGCCCGTTTTCGGTTATAGTCATGGCGCCACCTATTGGCAACAGGAAGTGTCTTGTTAAACACTGTTATGGACTCCTTGCAAAATAATAAAAAGCATCAACATGTGTTAAATAGGCTGGCAAAATTATAGAAGCATGCTGAAACATGCTAGCAACACTTAGCTCAGTGTTAAAGCATGCTATTAATGCAGTGAAATAGAACATTACTGTAACTCAAGCATACATTGTCCAATCTGCCTCAAACTTCACAAGTTTGATTAGAGTCCTGGCCTGAAGACATTAACATGTTCATATTTGGTTATAGCTATAGCGCCACCTACTGGCAACAGGAAGTGACATGTTTTTCACTGATATGCAATATTAGCAAACACAAATTATGCCATTGTGTGCTAAACATGCTAGAAATATTCCCAAACATGCTAACAACATTAACTAAGTGCTAAAGCATGCTATTAATACTATGAAACAGGAAGTTGTTGTAACTCAGGCAAGCAATGTCCGATCTGCCCCAAACTTCATACGTTTGATAGGTGTTATGCCCTGAACAAATACCCATTCCCAAATTCAGTTATAGACATAGCGCCACCAGCTTGTAAAAGGAAGTGACATGGTTAACACTGTAATGGACTCCTAGGAACATATTAAAAAGTGTCAACAAGTGTAAAATAGGCTGGCAACATGCTAGAAACATACTTATACATGCTAGTAGCACTTAGCTAAGTGCTAAAGCATGCTACTAATGCCGTAAAAAAGGAAATTGCTGTAACTCAGGCAAGCAATGATCAATCTGCCCCAAACGTCAAACGTTTGACAAGAGTCCTTTCCGGAACACATCAACATGCCCTTATTCGGGTTATAGTCATAGCGCCACCTACTGGCAACAGGAAGTGTCATGTTTAACACTGTTATGGACTCCTGGCAACATATTAAAAAGTGTCAGGAAGTGCTAAATACACTGGCAACATGTTAAAAACATACTAAAACATGCTAGTAGCACTTAGCTAAGTGCTAAAGCATGCTACTAATGCAGTGAAAAAGGAAGTTGCTGTAACTCAGGCTAGCAATATCCGAACTGCCCCAAACTTCACACGTTTCACAAGAGTCCTGTCCTGAACCACATGCCTGTATTTGATTATAGTCATAGCGCCACCTGATGGCAACAGGAAGTGGCATGTTTTTAATACTTTTATGCACTATTAGCAAAACCATAAAATATGCCATTGTGTGCTAATCATGCTAGAAATATTCTCAAACATGCTAGCAACACTTACTATATGCTAAAGGATGTTATTAATACTATGAAACAGGAGGTTGTTGTAACTCTTGCATACAATGCCCCAATCTACCCCAAATTTCACATGTTTTATAAGAGTCCTGGCCTGAACACATCTAAAGGCCAATATTCAATTATAATTATAGCGCCACCTGCTGGCAACAGGAAATTACTTATTTTAAACTAACTTAAACATGAAATGTCTGATCTGCCCTAAACTTCACATGTTTGATAAGATTCCTGGTCTCAACAAATTTTAAGGCCAATATTTCAGTTATAATCATACCGACCACCTGCTGGCGACACGAAATTACTTGTTTTAAACTAAATTAAACATGGAATATCCGGTCTGCCCAAAGTTCTTGTGTTTGATATTGGTCCTGGCCTGAACTCATCTTTAGGCCAAAATTTGTTTATAGTCTTAGCGCCACCTGCTGGCAACAGGAAATTACTTCTTTTACACTAACTTAAACATGCAATGTCCGATCTGCCCGAAACTTTGCATGTTTGGTAAGAGTCCTGGCCTGAAGACATTTACATGCCGATATTCAGTTATAATCATAGCGCCACCAGTTGGCAGCAGGAAATGTGGCACAAATATTTACCTTTTTATAAGCATATGGCCCAACGTTCGCTGTTCTCCTATGGCCACCCGGTGGTGGTGAGCCCGGGTGCGAGGGCCCGTTCATCGCTGCTTGCAGCTTTAATTATTAGGGCTCAAGCCCGAAGGGGCGAAGAGCCCTCTTGTTTTCCTAAGGATTATTAGGGCCCGAGCACCGATGGTGTGAGGACCCTCTTGTATCTGCTTTGTTTATTATTATTATTATTATTATTATTCTTCTTCTTCTTCTTCTTCTCCAAAATGAATCGCATTTTTGAGGGCCTAAACATGCTCGAAAAGTCCTGAAACTTTGCACACGCGTCAGACCTGGTGAAAATTTACGTCTGATATAGGTTTCAGAAGAGGGTGTGGCAAAATGGCTCGACAGTGCCACCTATCGTAAAAAAAATCAACAGCCCTCCCGCTGTGTTTCACGTACATGCACGAAAATTGGCACAAATATGTAAAGCATCAGTACCTAAAAAAAGACTCTTGGAGCAATATCCGAAACCCAACAGGAAGTCGGTTATTTTTAATTTTATGAGCAAATTTTGCATCATTTTTGCCATTTGCATGCCTTGTATTTTAACGAACTCCTCCTAGAGATTTATTCAGATCAACACCAAATTTGGTATGCCTAATCTAAAGGCCTTTGCGATGTTAAATTGCGAAGATCTTGAGTTTTCGTTGAAGGGCGTGTCCGTGGCGGCCTGACGAATTTCGATGATTCGCCATGAAAAATGAAGTTGCTATAATTCAGACATACAATGTCCAATCTGCCACAAACTTCACGTGTTTGATAAGACTCCTGACCTGAACAGATTGATATGCCCATATTCAGTTATAGTCATAGCGCCACCTACTGGCAACAGGAAGTGACATATTTTTACGCTGTAACAAACTACTCCGAGAAATTTTATGACTTATTTTTTTTTTTTTCAGTCACTCTATTCTAAAGGCCTGTGCGATGTTAAATTGTGAAGATCTTGAGTTTTCGTTAAAGGGCGTGTCCATGGCGCGGTCACAAAGTTCGATGTCTCGCCATGGGAATAAAAGTTATTGTAACTCAGGCATAAAATGTCCGATCTTGCCCAAACTTCACATGTTTGATAAGAGTCCTGGCCTTAACACATCTGAAGGCCAATATTCTATTGGGTGTGGCAAAATGCCTCGATAGCGCCACCTATACATTTTGAACGGAGTGCGCCTCGAGCTACGTTTCACATACATGTACAAAAATCGGTACACACATGAAACACACCAATACCTACAAAAAAGTCTCTTGGTACAAAATTCGAATCCCAACAGGAAGTCAGTTATTTTGAATTTTCTCTGCAAAATTTGTGTCGTTTTTGCCATTTTCAGGGGTTGTACTTTGACGAACTCCTCCTAGAGATTTATTCAGATCAACACCAAACTTTGTCAGTGTAATCTAAAGGCCTTTATGATGTTAAATTGGCGAAGATCTTGAGGTTTTGTTAAAGGGCGTGTCTGTGGCGGCCTTACAAATTTCGATGTTTCGCATGAGAAAGGAAGTTGTTATACCTCAGACATACAATGTCCAATCTGCCCCAAACTTCACATGTTTGATAAGACTCCTGACCTGAATATATCTACATGCCAATATTCAGATATCGCTATAGCGCCACCTGCTGGCAACAGGAAGTGACATGTTTTACACTGTAACAAACTACTCCTAGATATTTTATGACATTTTATAATTTTTTTTGGTCACTCTATTCTAAAGGCCTTTGCGATGTTAAATCGTGAACATCTTGAGGTTTCATTAAAGGGTGTGGCCATGGTGCCGTGACAAAGTTCGATGTCTCGTCATGGGAATAGAAGTTGTTGTAACTCAGCCATAAGATGTCCGATCTTCCCCAAACTTCACATGTTCAAAAAGAGTGTTGGCCTGAACACATCTGAAGGTCATTATTCCAATATAATCATAGCGCCACCTGCTGACAACAGAAAATGGCTTATTTTACACTAACTTAAACATTCAATGTCCAATCTGCAACAAACTTCAAATATTTGATAAGAGTCATGGCCTGAAGATATCTAAAGGCCAGTGTTCAGTTATAATCATAGCGCCACCTGTTGGCAATAGGAAACAACATGCTTTATACTAACTCAAACATTCCATGTTCAATCTGCACTAAATTTCATATGCTTGCTAAAAGTGCTGGACTGAAGAAATCTACATGACAAAATCCAGTTATAGTCATAGCGCCACCAGCTGGCAGCAGGAAGATTGGCACATATAAATGACTTTGACATATTCCTCTTATATTTACCACATTAAAAGCATATTTCTCGCCGTTCGCTGTTTTACAAAAGCCACCCGGTGGCGGTGAGCCCGGGTGCGAGGGCCCGTTCATCGCTGCTTGCAGCTAGGGCTTAATTCTTATTATTATTTTTTTTATTTTTTTTTTTTAAACCTTCCGGCCATTTTTTGGAGGCCTTAACATACTCAAAAACTCTTGAAAATTGGCACACACATTGGAACCTGCGGCCATCAGGACGCCGCAGAGGCTGGGACCCGGGCGTGGCACAGGGGCTCTACGGCGCCCCCTGGAACACAGTCAGAAATCTTGAACCATAGCGCAGACATACTTGCATGTATTTATATGAAACTCTGTACACTTATAGATCTCATTGAGCCGAACAACTTTTGCGCTCTATGTCATAGGCTCCACCCAACAGGAAGTGAGCTATTCAGGGCTGTTTCAAAAAAGCATGCTCTGGAATTTGAAATACTCCTCTGAGGTTTTCCACCTGTTCGCCATGAAACTCGGTGAACATGATCTCAAGACACTGGGGATGAAAAATTGCCAGGAGATTTTTGATATCTCGAACGGTTTGCCCGTGGCGAGGCGTTGAATTTATGACAAAAAATGAGAAACAGGAAGTGTCTAATAACATCCACATACATTTTCTGATCTTGATCAAACTTCAGGGGTTTGTTCGTTTTATGATGCTGATCACACTGATGTGACTATTAGGATCCAAAGTTATAGCGCCACCAACTGGCAGCAGGAAGTGTGTCATTTTCAAAATGCTTTGAATTCAGCATCTTATTTTTACTCAATTTGCTTCAAACTTCTTCAGAGTAATGACAAAACATGGCCGATATAAAACTGTTGAGGGGATATTGATAACTATAATATTGTTGCCATGGCAACATGTCAAACCTGAATATTCTTCTCTGGTGATTTTGAGGCAGATAACATGCATAGAATTTCATGAAACTCAAAACACATATAAGTATTAATGATAGTTAGGACGCCGCAGAGGCTGGGATCCGGGCGTGGCACAGTGGCTCTACGGCGCCCCCTGGAACACAGTCAGAAATCTTGAAGTATAGCTCACACATACTTGCATGTATTTATATGAAACTCTGTACACTTATAGATCTCATTGAGTTGAACAACTTTCGCTTTTCATGCAATAGGCTCCGCCCAACAGGAAGTCGGCTATTCAGGGCTGTTTAAAAAGTGCATGCTCTGGAATTTGAAATACTCCTCTGAGGTTTTCCACCCGTTCTCCACAAAACTCTGTGAACATGATCTCAAGACATTGGGGATGAAAAATTGCCAGGGGATTTTTGATATCTCGAACGGTTTGTCCGTGGCGAGGCGTTGAAATTAGGGCAAAAAATTAGAAACAGGAAATGTCTAATAACATCCACATACATTTTCTGATTTAGATTAAACTTCATCGGATTGTTCGATGTATGATGGCGATCGCATAGATGTAACTATTAGGAGTCAAAGTTATAGCGCCACCAACTGACAGCAGGAAGTGTGTCATTTTAAAAATGCTTTGAATTCAGCATCATATTTTTACTCAGTTTGCTTCAAACTTCATCAGAATATTGTCAAAACACGGCCGATACAAAACTATTGAGGGGATATTAATATCTATAATATTGGTGCCATGGCAACATGTCAAACTTGAACATTATTTTCTGTTGATTTTGAAGCAGATAACATGACACCAACAGACACCATACTCGGTACATATATTGTTCTTATCAAGCCGGACAACTTTCTAATTTACAGTCATTAGCTACGACCAACAGGAAGTCGGCTATTTTGATTTGAATATGGATTTTTGGCTCTGTGTGAGGAGTGTATGTGTGCTGAGACTTCCATTGTCTGAGAGAAATTGCGCCTCTACAGGAGCAATTCCCTGGACTGAGAGGGAGGAGTCTCCCTTAGTTTCACTTTTAAATCGGTTAAAAATACAAATAAATAAATAAATTGAATTCATACTGACAAGCTAAACCAACATATCTTATTATTAGCGGGTCAGGGCTCATTAATAATTGATGTCTGGCCAGAGAACAGACGAGAGATAAATCTCCGCTCCGATCAGCGCGTGCAGTCTCAACGAGCTCACAACAAACGAGTTTATTCTTGTTTAAGACCTTTTAAAAATAAAATATTACGGCGATTGCACACAATCCACCAATTAGAACACACCAAGTTCTAAATTCAGATGTTTGTGAGTGTTAAAATTAAATATTTGCTGCAGCCTGTCTGACAGCGCGAGACGTCTGAACACTTGAAGGAAAAAAAAGTGTACATACAGAAACTACAGCCTTTTACATTAAAACACAGCGGCGAATTAACACAAAACAATTAGAAGAACATATTATAGAGATGAAAATGAGTGTTTATGAGTGCTTGTGAGATTTTCTTTGTCTAAGGGCTGAACATCACATCGATTGCTCTGCGCTCCAGAACAGGTGATGGTTTTTCGGCGAGAACGGACAAATAAATACACGTTTCATTCACACTGACAAGCTGAACCAACATATGTTATTATTACCGGGTCAGATCTCATTAATAATTGATGTTTGGCCAGAGATCAGTGAGAAAGACCAGAGAGAAATCACCGCTGCATCAGCGCGTGCAGTCTCACGTGCTCACAATAAAAGCATTTTTATAGTTTTAAGAGCTTTTTAAAACAAAATATTACCGCGAATGCACACAATCCACTCATTAGAACACAACAATAGCTGAATTCAGGTGTTTTTGAGCTGTTTAATTGTGAAAAGAAAGACTATTTGACAGCGCGAGACTGTCTAAGGGCAGAATAACATCGATCTCTCGAGCTCCAGAGGACGCTGATTCTGGCTTTTCGTCGCAAGAACGAACAAATCGCGTACAAGATTATTTCAAAATACATAATAGCTTGGCGAATATAAGCTGTTGAGAAATAAATCTGAAGTGCATCATGATACTGGATTTGAATATTAAAGTGACTGCATTTACCAGCTGCTTTCTGTCTTCAATTTTAATCTATAAAAAAAAACAGAAAATCATTCGTCTTGGCTGCTTTTTTTTTTTTGTATGTGTGTATGTATTCATGTATTTATTATTATTATTATTATTATTATTATTATTATTATTTATTTTTTGCTCTAACAAGAATTAATCTATATTTAATTAAATCGATGACATTTAATTTTATTTTTGATTTTTTTTTTTCTTTTTTTAATCTAATAAAATAATAAAATATGATATGCTTTATCTATTGTTAGCAATTTCTTTATCGTCCAATTTAACTGTTGTACACACTTTTATTTTCATAAACTTTTTTTTTAGATTATAGACAGTTACAGTGGTATATAATAAATATTAACAGGTTTTGTTCAAGCTGCTTAAAATGTTTGAAGTAGGCTATTTTTTTTTTGTTTTTTAGAAAAAAAAAAAAATCCAAAAAAAATAAAAAAATAAAATAAAAAAAAACCTTTGGGAAACAGCCATATTTACGAAAAGGTGCTTACCCTAGCTATAGAAAAAAAAACCTATGAATTAAATTAGTGTTTAATTTTTAGTAATGACCATTTTTGTTGTCATAAAAACCTTCTTCATTACAATACAAAATAACAATTGTCAATAGTAAATATTATGAAAACAATTACTGTTGTACTTTTTTCATCATTATATAGTTTATGTATTATAATTGTAAAAACAAAAACAAATTTAGCGACTCACATAGTAATCATTCAACACTGCTTAAAAATGTAAGTTGAAAAATAAACTCTTAAAGCATGAAATAAGATACAGAATCAGAAAATTAGATTTTAATGTGGGTATATTATCAGTAAACTAATCATTAAATATTTGTAATCATTCAAAAAAATTGGCCCCTTTCATAATGTTGTTCAAAAATGAAGGCCACAATGCTAATGTTGTCCACTCGATGCCGCCACAGGATAGCAAATACTTCAAGATCTGTTCAAAGACTTGAAAATGTTTCATTTATGTGCATAAATAAAAAATGCATATACATTCATTCTTTTTTCATAAACTTTAATAAAGCCCAATATAGTAATTATGCAAAAGCTATCATCTCCCAAATACCATTACTTTTTGTTATTTTTTAGTATTGACAACATATTTCTCAAGTTATCACACATTACTGAAAAAGTGTAGAAGGGACACTATATTATTTTATCTATTTTCATGTTGTGCATATAATAGTACTCACATAAGGACTCATAATTTACTTGAAAAGAGACACGTTCATTGTGTAACTGCATCATCTACACAAACCAATGTGCTTGGACCCCGAATGATCACCTTGACTTAAACCACATTGTTTCAGTTACCTTCTGTGTCTTTGCCCACAACGCTTCAGTGACAGACAGGGGAAAAAATAACAGGGGAAAAAATAAAAGGCATGACTTTATTTGCATCCAGCTAGCCAACTCTATTACAGATGTTCCACATCCAAGACTTTTATTAGAATAGAAAATTGCAAGGGTTCGAATAAATAGTTTATTAATCATTTAATTTCACTTTCTTAATGAATATTGTTCTGTGTATGTGATTTCAAAGTCTTGATGCTTCGGATCGCGTATACGCGTTAATCGACTCCAGAGGACCTGAGTGCCAGAGGGTTACTGTAAATGCATGTGCCCGCTGGGCACAGTTTTCATGATGCCACCAGGGTTGCGTTTGCACTGATGGCTTGAGCCCGCCATCGCTGCTTGCAGCTATATTTATTATTCTTCTTCTTCTTCTTCTTCTTCTTCTCCAAAATGAATCGCATTTTTGAGGGCCTAAACATGCTCGAAAAGTCCTGAAACTTTGCACACGCGTCAGACCTGGTGAAAATTTACGTCTGATATAGGTTTCAGAAGAGGGTGGTGGCAAAATGGCTCGACAGCGCCACCTATCGTAAAAAAATCAACAGCCCTCAAGCTGTGTTTTACGTACATGCACGAAAATTGGCACACATATGTAAAGCATCAGTACCTACAAAAAAGACTCTTGGAGCAATATCCGAAACCCAACAGGAAGTCGGTTATTTTTAATTTTATTAGCAAATTTTGCATCATTTTTGTCATTTGCATGCCTTGTATTTTAACGAACTCCTCCTAGAGATTTATTCAGATCAACACCAAATTTGGTATGCCTAATCTAAAGGCCTTTGCGATGTTAAATTGCGAAGATCTTGAGTTTTTGTTGGAGGGCTTGTCCGTGGCGGCCTGACGAATTTCGATGATTCGCCATGAAAAATGAAGTTGCTATAACTCAGACATACAATGTCCAATCTGCCCCAAACTTCATATGTTTGATAAGACTCCTGACCTGAACAGATTGATATGCCCATATTCAGTTATAGTCATAGCGCCACCTACTGGCAACAGGAAGTGACATATCTTTACGCTGTAACAAACTACCCCGAGAAATTTTATGACATCATTTTTTTTTTTTCAGTCACTCTATTCTAAAGGCCTGTGCGATGTTAAATTGTGAAGATATTGAGTTTTCGTTAAAGGGCGTGTCCATGGCGGCCATCACAAAGTTCGATGTCTCGCCATGGGAATAAAAGTTATTGTAACTCAGGCATAAAATGTCCGATCTTGCCTAAACTTCACATGTTTGATAAGAGTCCTGGCCTGAACACATCTGAAGGCCAATATTCCATTGGGTGCGGCAAAATGCCTCGATAGCGCCACCTATACATTTTCAACGGAGTGCGCCTCGAGCTACGTTTCACGTACATGTACAAAAATCGGTACACACATGTAACACACCAATACCTACAAAAAAGTCTCTTGGTACGAAATTCGAATCCCAACAGGAAGTCAGTTATTTTGAATTTTCTCTGCAAAATTTTTTGTGTCGTTTTTGCCATTTTCAGGGGTTGTACTTTAACGAACTCCTCCTAGAGATTTATTCAGATCAACACCAAACTTTGTCAGTGTAATCTAAAGGCCTTTGCGATGTTAAATTGCGAAGATCTTGAGGTTTCGTTAAGGGCGTGTCTGTGGCGGCCTTACAAATTTCGATTTTTCGCCATGAGAAAGGAAGTTGCTATAACTCAGACATACAATGTCCAATCTGCCCCAAACTTCAAATTTTTGAGAAGACTCCTGACCTGAATATATATACATGCCCATATTCAGATATCGCTATAGCGCCACCTGCTGGCAACAGGAAGTGACATGTTTTACGCCGTAACAAACTACTCCTAATTTTTTTTGGTCAGTCTAATCTAAAGGCCTTTGCGATGTTAAATTGTAAACATCTTGAGGTTTCATTAAAGGGTGTGGCCATGGCGCCGTGACAAGTTTGGATGTCTCGCCATGGGAATAGAAGTTGTTGTAACTCAGGCATAAGATGTCCGATCTTCCCCAAACTTCACATGTTCGAAAAGAGTCTTGGCCTGAACACATCTGAAGGTCAATATTCCACTATAATCATAGCGCCACCTGCTGACAACAGAAAATGGCTTATTTTACACTAACTTAAACTTGCAATGTCCAATCTGCATTAAAACTTCAAATATTTGGAAAGAGTCATGGCCTGAAGATATCTAAAGGCCAATGTTCAGTTATAATCATAGCGCCACCTGTTGGCAATAGGACACAACATGCTTTATACTAACTCAAACATTCCATGTTCAATCTGCACTAAATTTCATATGCTTGATAAAAGTGCTGGACTGAAGAAATCTACATGACAAAATCCAGTTATAGTCATAGCGCCACCAGCTGGCAGCAGGAAGATTGGCATATATAAATGACTTTGACATATTCCTCTTATATTTACCACATTAAACGCATATTTCTCGCCGTTCGCTGTTTTACAAAAGCCACCCCCTGGTGGTGAGCCCGGGTGCGAGGGCCCGTTCATCGCTGCTTGCAGCTTTAATTTATTATTATTATTGTGGTGTTCCCGGGTGCTAGCGCCTTTTTTTTGTTGTTATCATTGTAAAAGTGTGATGTATTTTTGCAGAATCCTTAGATCTGGCGAAAATTTACGTCTGATATAGGTTTCAGAAGTGGGTGTGACAAAATGGCTCGACAGCGCCACCTATACACGTTCAACGGTGTGCGCCTCGAGCTACGTTTCACGTACATGTATGAAAATCGGTACACACATGTAACTCCCCAATACCTACAAAAAAGTCTCTTGGAGCAAAATCCGAAACCCAACAGGAAGTCGGTTATTTTTAATTTTATGAGCAAATTTTAGTCTCTTTTTTTGCCATTTCCATGCGTTGGATTTTAACGAACTCCTCCTAGAGATTTATTCAGATCAACACCAAATTTGGTATGCCTAATCTAAAGGCCTTTGCGATGTTAAATTGCGAAGATCTTGAGTTTTCGTTGAAGGGCGTGTCCGTGGCGGCCTGACGAATTTTCGATGATTCGCCATGAAAAAGGAAGTTGCTATAACTCAGACATACAATGTCCAATCTGTCACAAACTTCACATGTTTGATAAGACTCCTGACCTGAACAGATTGACATGCCCATATTCAGTTATAGTCATAGCGCCACCTGCTGGCAACAGGAAGTGACATATTTTACGCTGTAACAAACTACTCCTAGAAATTTTATGACATCAACATTTTTTTTTTTTTGGTCAGTCTATTCTAAAGGCCTTTGCATAGTTAATTGTGACGATCTTGAGTTTTCGTTAAAGGGCGTGTCCATGGCGCCGTGACAAAGTTTGATGTCTTGCCATGGGAATAAAAGTTGTAACTCAGGCATAAAATGTCTGATCTTCCCCAAACTTCACGTTTGATAAGAGTCCTGGCCTGAACACAAATGAAGGCCAATATTCCATCGGGTGTGGCAAAATGGCTCGATAGCGCCACCTATACAATTTCAACGGAGTGCGCCTCGAGCTACTTTTCACGTACATGTACAAAAATCGGTACACACATGTAACACACCAATACCTACAAAAAAGTCTCTTGGTACGAAATTCGAATCCCAACAGGAAGTCAGTTATTTTGAATTTTCTCTGCAAAATTTGTGTCGTTTTTGCCATTTTCAGGGGTTGTACTTTAACGAACTCCTCCTAGAGATTTATTCAGATCAACACCAAAGTTGGTCAGTGTAATCTAAAGGCCTTTGCGATGTTAAATTGCGAAGATCTTGAGTTTTCGTTTAAGGGCGTGTCTGTGGCGGCCTTACAAATTTCGATGTTTCGCCATGAAAAAGGAAGTTGCTATAACTCAGACATGTCCAATCTGCCCCAAACTTCACATGTTGGATAAGACTCCTGACCTGAACAGATCGACATGCCCGTATTCAGTTATAGTCATAGCGCCACCTGCTGGCAACAGGAAGTGACATATTTTACGTTGTACAAAACTACTCCTAGAAATTTAATGACATCATTATTTTTTTTGGTCAGTCTAATCTAAAGGCCTTTGCAATGTTAAATTGTGGAGATCTTGAGTTTTTTGTTAAAGGGCGTGTCCATGGCGCTGTTACAAAATTTGATGTCTCGCCATGGGAATAGAGGTTGTTGTAACTCAGGCATAAAATGTCCGATCTTCCCCAAACTTCACATATTTGGAAAGAAAAAAAGTCCTGGCCTGAACACATCTAAAGGCCAGTATTCAGTTTTAATCATAGCACCACCTGCTGGCAATATGACAATCATGCAGGGAGTTGGCAGATATAAATGACTTAGGCATTTGAAGTTGTAAATATACTTGGAATATGTTGCATATTTCTCACCGTTCACCTTTTTACTAAAGCCACACGATGGCGGTGAGCCCGGGTGCGAGGGCCCGTTCATCGCTGCTTGCAGCTTTAATTAGGGCTCAAGCCTGGAGGGCGAGAGCCCTATTGTTTTCCTTAGGATTATTTTTTATTATTATTATTATTTTTTTCCAATGTCTCGGGGGGCTTTTGGGGCCCTTAACGTGCTCAAAAACTCTTGAAAATTGGCACACACATTGGAATTTGCGGCCATTAGGTCCGGGCAGAGACTGATACACGGGCGTGGCACAGGGGCTCTACAGCGCCTCCTGGAATATGGAGGGCCATATATCATACATACTTGCACGTAGACGTATGAAAACGCGGTACACATATAGATCTCATCAATCCAAACAACTTTCGTACTGCATGTCATAGGCTCCGCCCAACAGGAAGTTGGCTATTTAGGGTTAAGTATTCTTATTTTCCGTCAAAGTTTTGGGGGCTTTTGGGGCCCTTAACATGCTCAAAAACTCTTGAAAATTTGCACACGCCTTAGAATCTGTGGCCATTAGGAAGCCGCAGAGGCTGGGACCTGGGCGTGGTACAGGGGCTCTACGGCGCCCCCTGGAACACAGTCAGAAATGTTGATGTATTGCTGACACATACTTGCACGTATTCATATATAACTCAGTACACTTATAGATCTCATCGTGCCGAACAACTTTCGTATTGCATGTCATAGGCTCCGCCCAACAGGAAGTCAGCTATTTAGAGCTATTTAAAAATGTATAGCTGTGGAATTTGATATACTCGTCAGAGGGGTTTTACCTGATTGGCACCAAACTCGGTGAACATGATCTCAAGACATTAGAGATGCTAAATTTCAAGGGGATTTTTGATATCTCAAATGGTTTGGCTGTGGCGAGGCGTTGAAATTAGGGCGAGAAATGAGAAACAGGAAATGTCTAATAACATCAACATACATTACCTGAGTTTGATCAAACTTCATTGGTTTGTTCGTTGTATGATGCCGATCGCATATATGTAACTATTAGGAGTCAAAGTTATAGCGCCACCAACTGGCAGCAGGAAGTGTGTCATTTTCAAAATGCTTTGAATTTGGCATCTTGTTTTGTGTCACTTTCAAATTGATTTTGATAAGAGTGGTGGGGTTAGTTTTACGTTGTGTTTCTGTTGTGGGTATGTTGATTGGTCATATAGTGTTTGCCATGGCAACGTCTTCAAACTTGAATATTCTGTTCTGGTGATTTTGAGGCAGATAACATGCTCAGAATTACATGAAAACGCAAAACACATATCAGTCCTAATGATATATAGACAATGGAAAAAGCTCATAAAAGGGCGTGGAGGAGGCACTCTATAGCGCCACCTTTTGTCAAAAGTGGGTGGGTTAGTTTTAGCTACAGACACCAAACTCGGTACATATATTGTTCTTATCAAGACGGACAACTTTCAAATTTACAGTCATCAGCTACGACCAACAGGAAGTCGGCTATTTTGGTTTAAAATGTGGATTTTTGGAAAAATATTGCTGTGAATTAATGCATACTGCTCAGAGGAAAATTACACTATACACACCAAACTTTGTCTACATGATGACAAAATATTGAGGAACCTAAATTGCGAATGGATTTTGGATAGCTTGAACGGTTTTGCCCATGGTGATTTTTTGAAATAACAGTAAAAAGGGAAACATTAATTGTCTTGTATTTTTAAATTGCAGCTTGCAAACACTTCAAAACCATTTTTCGTACAGAGTAGAAGTCATTCTGAGGAAATATGCATAGTTTCACGACTTTACAACACTGTATGGATAACAGAAAATTAAAAAACTGTCAGACATCTGATCTCACTCTGAGGCCACTCTCTCTGTGTGAGAGAAGGGAGGGGTTTGGTGACTGAGTGTGTGTGCTGTTGGTGGGTGGGGTGATTGACTCAGTGATTGTTGGTGACTGAGTGTGTGAAGGGAGGGGGTTGGGGTGTTTGAGGGCCTGCCTGACAAAGAGAGAGAGAGAGAGAGAGAGAGAGAGAGTTAACATCTCTTTAATCACCAGGAAAAAAAGAAAAAAAATCAGTAATTGTGTGTTGTTGTTGTTGTTTTCTTTTCATCATTACAGCTTAAGAAATCTCTTAGTACTTATCGTTTTTTTTTTGTTTTTTAAAGCTTAACAAATTGTACAATTTGTAGGGCTCAGACAACATGATTTTATATAATTAGGTTAAGAATTATGTTATTTGCAACATAAAAAGATAAAAAATAAATAAATAAATACACGTGGATTTATTTATTTATTTTTCATTCTGTAAATAATTTGAAACTTATTTGGTACTGACCTATGACAGACATCCTATGACATGACATTTATCTGAATTTACACAAGCTCATGGATGTAACAGTAAAACAGTTCAGCTCACAGATGAAGACTAAGCTGTAGCTAATGCAGGCAAAAATATTTTACAAATATTTATAATTAGGCACATTGATATTCTGATGATATATTTTTTTTCCAAGCACATTTTACCAATTCCAAATCACACCAATCTTAATAAATACTATACTTTTGATATTTAATCATTTATGAGTGATATATAATTGTCCTTGAAGGCTGGAAGTGAAAAACTCCTTATATTCAGGAGTGCTGAATTATTAGGCATTTTTTTCTTGTCATGCATTGGTCATAGAGCTCATTGTAGTGGATGCCTCAGGTGTTGAAATAGATTTATTATACATTATACGGGTTCACACGTACTCCGTCTTTAGATTTATTATTAGTAGGTGTCATGTGTATGCGGTGCAGAAGCAGCAGCGAGAGCGCGTTATTGTAATGCGAAAGCACATTAAAATAATGCGCGAGCGCGAATCTATCTGTTCGCACACAGATTTCCTCTGCTTTGTTACAAAACCAGACACGCGTGCTCACATGCTGCTCTCGCTCGGAGAGAATGTGCGCACTTAAAACGTGTCTCCTCTCGCTCAAACTGTGTCCTGTGAACTCACAACTCTCTCTATGCTTATGCGCTAGATATTCATTCTTTTCGCACCTTTCTATTTCTAACCTTTTCTGTTCACATCTTTTACCGTGTGCAGTGTGAACGCTCTGATCCATTAACATGGGCTCGGAAAAAAATACGCATTACACAGACAGCGTGTGAACCTGGAGTTATTAGTAATATGCATAGTCTGTCTTGTTCTCGCGCTCCATTTAGGCGCACTTCATTCTGACTGGTTCAGATAGTAACACCAAAGTGGAGTGTGTAATACCAATCATGACCACCACCAGATGGAGCTATAGGATTACTTTTAAATAATTGTTGTAGAAACGTGTATAGACCATTTAAATCATTTATAAAAAATCTTTCAAAGAAAAGTAATATGTATTTTTAAAAGCTATTGAATTTGACGGCTAATATAGTTTTATATAATCATTTCACAAATGTTTATACATCATTAAAAGGATTTTTAAAAGTTGGTATAGATCATGAAAAGTGTTGGCAACATTTTATAATAAGCTCTCTTTGGTTTACATTAGTTAATGCATTAACTAACATGAACTAACAATGAACAATCTATTTTTCAGATAATTTATTAATCTTTTTTATGTTAGTTAATCCTATCATTAAAATATTAATGTTAATTTTTATTTTACAGTACATAAACTATCTTAAAATAAAACTGTAAATAAAAAATGTATTAGTAAAAATGTATATAAAATATTTTTAACTAAGCTTTAATTAACATATATGTATATTATGTGTTAAATGATATATATAATTTTATGTTAAATAGTTAAATATAGTCTTTAACATTAGTACAAGCTAAGTATGAACACATATTTTTACTGCATTTGATTTGTGTTAGTAAAAAAATTAATATGTTAATTCATGGTACAGTAACTGATGTACATTAACTATAAATTTTAATTAATAATGTAGTAATCCATTTTGAACATAATATTAACTAAGATTCTTATATAAATGCTATATAAATGATGTACTTGTTAACTTATATAATGTTAAAAACTAAATCCTTATTGAAAAGTGTTAGAATAAATTTAGAATAATATATATATATAATGTGTTTGTGTGTGTGTGTGGTGTGTGTGTGTGAGAAAGAGTGTGTGAGAAAGACAGAGAGAGAGACTCACATTAATAAATGCCATACAATTGTTAATGTAATTTAATATAATTAATGTTAATAACTGAAACCATATTGGAAGTGTTACTTAAGTTTTATATGTTTTGTTGTGTGTGTGTCTCTTGATGGTTTGGATCAACCCTTTCATTGCTGTATGCCTTAATTCCAAACTGCTAAATCAGGTGTGTCCAATCCTGTTCCTGGCGATCGACTGTCCTGCAAAGTTCAGCTCCAACTCTAATCAGTCACACCTACCTTTAATTTTCAAGCAATCCTGAAGACATTCATTAGTTTCTTCAGGTGTGTTTGAGTAGGGTTGGAGCTAAACTTTACAGGACAGTCGATCGCCATTAACAGGGTTGGACACCGCTGTGCTAGAGGGTTACTGTGTACGTGCCGCTGGGCACAGTTTTCCTGATGGCACGCGGGGGTGGCGTTTGCGCTGACGGCTCGGGCCCGCCATCGCTGCTTGCAGCTATATTTATTATTATTCTCCAAAATTAATCGCATTTTTGAGTGCCTAAACATGCTCGAAAAGTCATGAAACTTTGCACACACCTCAGAACTGGCGAAAATTTACGTCTGATATGGGTTTCAGAAGTGGGTGTGGCAAAATGGCTCGACAGCGTCACCTATACACGTTCAACGGTGTGCGCCTCGAGCTACGTTTCACGTACATGTATGAAAATCGGTACACACATGTAACTCCCCAATACCTACAAAAACGACTCTTGGAGCAAAATCCGAAACCCAACAGGAAGTCGGTTTTTTTTAATTTTATGAGCAAATTTTGTGTATTTTTTGCTATTTCCATGCGTTGTACTTTAACGAACTCCTCCTAGAGATTTATTCAGATCAACACCAAACTTGGTATGCCTAATCTAAAGGCCTTTGCGATGTTAAATTGCGAAGATCTTGAGTTTTCGTTTAAGGGTGTGTCCGTGGCGGCCTGATGAATTTCGATGATTCGCCATGAAAAATGAAGTTGCTATAACTCAGACATACAATGTCCAATCTGCCCCAAAACTTCACATGTTTGATAAGACTCCTGACCTGAACAGATTGATATGCCCATATTCAGTTATAGTCATAGCGCCACCTACTGGCAACAGGAAGTGACATATTTTACGCTGTAACAAACTAATCAGAGAAATATTATGACATCATTTTTTTTTTTTCAGTCACTCTATTCTATAGGCCTGTGCGATGTTAAATTGTGAAGATCTTGAGTTTTCGTTGAAGGGCGTGCCCATGGCGCCCTGACAAAGTTTGATGTCTCGCCATGGGAATAAATGTTATTCTAACTCAGGCATAAAACGTCCGATCTTGCCCAAACTTCACATGTTTGGATAAGAGTCCTGGCCTGAACACATCTGAAGGCCAATATTCCATCGGGTGTGGCAAAATGCCTCGATAGCGCCACCTATACATGTTTAACGGCGTGCGCCTCGAGCTACGTTTCACGTACATGTACAAAAATTGGTACACACATGTAACACGCCAATACCTACAAAAATGTCTCTTGGTACAAAATTCAAATCCCAACAGGAAGTCGGTTATTTTGAATTATCTCTGCAAAATTTGTGACGTTTTTGCCATTTTCAGGGGTTGTACTTCAACGAACTCCTCCTAGAGATTTATTCAGATCAACAGCAAACTTGGTCAGTGTAATCTAAAGTCCTTTGCGATGTTAAATTGCGAAGATCTTGAGGTTTCGTTGAAGGGCGTGTCTGTGGCGACCATACAAATTTCGATGCTTCGCCATGAGAAAGGAAGTTGTTATAACTCAGACATACAATGTCCAATCTGCCCCAAACTTCACATGTTTGATGAGACTCCTGACCTGAATATATCTACATGCCAATATTCAGATATCGCTATAGCGCAGGCAACAGGAAGTGACATGTTTTACGCCGTAAACAAACTACTCCTAGAAATTTTATGACATTTTTAATTTTTTTTTGGTCAGTCTAATCTAAAGGGCTTTGCGATGTTAAATTGTGAACATCTTGAGGTTTCATTAAAGGGTGTGGCCATGGCGCCATGACAAAGTTTGATGAGGTCTCGCCATGGGAATAGAAGTTGTTGTAACTCAGGCATAAGATGTCCGATCTTCCCCAAACTTAACATGTTCGAAAAGAGTCTTGGCCTGAACACATCTGAAGGTATTATTCCACTATAATCATAGCGCCACCTGCTGACAACAGGAAATGGCTTGTTTTAAACTAACTTAAACATGCAATATCCAATCTGCACCAAACTTCAAATATTTGATAAGAGTCACGGCCTGAAGATATCTAAAGGCCAATGTTCAGTTATAATCATAGCGCCACCTGTTGGCAATGGACACAACATGCTTTATACTAACTCAACATTCCATGTTCAATCTGCACTAAATTTCATATGCTTGATAAAAGTGCTGGACTGAAGAAATCTACATGACAAAATCCAGTATAGTAGCATAGCGCCACCAGCTGGCAGCTGGAAGATTGGCACATATAAATGACTTTGACATATTCCTCTTATATTTACCACATTAAACGCATATTTCTCGCTGTTCGCTGTTTTACAAAAGCCACCCGGTGGTGGTGAGCCCGGGTGTGAGGGCCCGTTCATCGCTGCTTGCAGCTTTAATTAGGGCCCGAGCACCGATGGTGTGAGGACCCTATTGGAATTGCTTCGTTTATTATTATTATTAGGGCCCGAGCACTGCAGTGCGAGGACCCTCTTGGAATTGCTCCGTTTATTAGGGCTCAAGCCCGAAGGGGCGAAGAGCCCTATTGTTTTCCTAAGGATTATTCTTATTATTATTTTTTTTTTTTTTTAAACCTTCCGGGGGTTTTTGGGGACCTTAACATACTCAAAAACTCTTGAAAATTGGCACACACGTTGGAATCTGCGGCCATCAGGACGCCACAGAGGCTGGGACCCGGGCTTGGCACAGGGGCTCTACAGCGCCCCCTGGAACATAGTCAGAAATCTTGAACCATAGCTCACATATACTTGCATGTATTTATATGAAACTCTGTACACTTATAGACCTCATTGAGCCGAACAACTTTCACACTCTATGTTATAGGCTCTGCCCACAGGACGTCAGCTATTCAGGACTGTTTAAAAAAAGCATGCTCTGGAATTTGATATACTCCTCTGAGGACTTTCAACCGTTCGCTTCGAAACTTGGTGAACATGATCTCAAGACATTGGGGATGCAAAATTGCCAGGGGATTTTTGATATCTCGAACGGTTTGCTCGTGGCGAGGCGTTGAAATTAGGGCGAAAAATGAGAAACAGGAAATGTCTAATAACATCCACATACATTCCTTGATTTTGATCAAACTTCATCTGATTGTTCGTTGTATGATGCCGATCGCATAGATGTGACTATTAGGAATCAAAGTTATAGCGCCACCAACTGGCAGCAGGAAGTGTGTCATTTTCAAAATGTTTTGAATTCAGCATCTTATTTTTACTCGGTTTGCTTCAAACTTCATCAGAATAATGACAAAACACGGCTGATGTAAATCTGTTGAGGGGATATTGATATCTAATGTAGTGTTGCCATGGCAACGTGTCAAACTTGAATATTCTGTTCTAGTGAATTTGAGGCAGATAACATGCTCAGAATTACATAAAACTCAAAACACATATCAGTCCTAATGATATATAGACAATGGCAAAAGCTCATGAAGGGGCGTGGAGGAGGCACTCTATAGCGCCACCTTTTGTCAAAAAAAGGGGGGTCAGTTTTAGCTACAGACACCAAACTCGGTACATATATTATTCGTATCAAGACGGACAACTTTCTAATTTACAGTCATTAGCTACGACCAACAGGAAGTCGGGTATTTTGATTTGAATATGGATTTTTGGAAAAATATAGCTGGGAATTAATGTATACTGCTCAGAGGAAAATTACACTATACACACCAAACTTTGTCTACATGATGATAAAACTTTGAGGAACTTAAATTGCAAATAAAGTTTGGATAGCTTGAACGGTTTTGCCGTGGTGATTTTTTGAAATAACAGTAAAATAGGGAAACATTAATTGTCTTGTATTTTTAAATTGCAGCTTGCAAACACTTTAAAACTATTTTTCATACAGAGAAAAAAGTCATTCTGAGGAAATATGCATAGTTTCACAACTTTACAACACTGTATGGATAACAGAAAATTAAAAAACTGTCAGACATCTGATCTCACTCTGAGGCCACTCTCTCTGTGTGAGGTAAGGGAGGGGCTGACTGACTGCTGACTTTGTTGTTGGTGACTGAGTGTGTGTGTGTGTGTGGGGGGGGGGGGGGGGGGGGGGGGGGTTGAGGGCACTGGCTGACAGAGAGAGAGAGAGAGTTAACACCTCTTTAATCACCAGAAAAAAAAAAAAAATCTGTAATTGTGTTTTTGTTGTTGTTTTTTTTAATCATTACAGCTTAAGAAATCTCTTAGGCCTTATCCTTTTCTGTCAGTTTTAGGAAAAAAAAACCTAGTACAATTTGTAAGGCTCAGACAACATGATTTTATATAATTAGGTTAGTAATTATGTTAATTACAACATAAAAAGATACAAAAATATACATACACATGGATTTTTTTTATTCTGCAAATAATCATTTGAAACTCATTTGGTACTGACCTAAGACAGACATCCTGTAACATGAAATTTATCTGAATTTAAACAATCTCATGGATATAACAGTAAAACAGTTCAGCTCACAGATGAAGACTAAGCTGTAATGCAGGCAAAAATATTTTACAAATGCTTATAGGTCAATAAAATCGTTAAAATGCTTTTTCATCAAGTGCATAATAATTAGGTACATTGATATTCTGATGATATTTTTTTTCCAAGCACATTTTAAAAAAAAAAAAATCACATCAATCTTAATAAATACTATACATTTGGTATTTAATCATTTATGAGTGATATATAATTATCCTTGAAGGCTGGAAGTGAAAAACTCCTTATATTCAGGAGTGCTGAATTATTAGGCATGTTTTCTTGTCATGCATTTGTCATAGAGCTTATTGTAGCGGTGCCTCAGGTGTTGAAATAGATTTGTTATACATTACAGGTTCACACGGACTCCGTTTGAAGTGCGCGTATATAGTAGGCTGTGTGTATGCGTATAGTATGTGTATGCAGTGCAACGTTATTGTAACGTGAAAGCAAATTAAAATAATGCACGAGCGCGAATCTCTCTATTCGCATGCAGATTTCATCTGCTTTGTCACAAAACCAGACACGCGTGCTCAGATACACGCTGCTCACGCCCGGAGAGAATGCGCGCACTTAAAACGCGTCTCATCTGCTCAAACTGTGTCCTGTGTACTCACAGCTCTCTCTATGCTCAGGCGCTAGATATTCATTCTTTTCGCACCTTTCTATTTCTAACCTTTTCTGTTCACATATTTTACAGTGTGCAGTGTGAATGCTCTGATCCATTAACATGGGCTCGGAAAAAATACGCATTACAGACAGAGTGTTTGAACCTGGATTTACGTAGTAATATGCCCAGTCTGTCCTGTTCTCGCACTCCATTTGGGCGCCCTTCATTCTGACTGATTCAGATAGCAACACCGAACGTGCAGTGTGTAATACCAATCATGACCACCACTAGATGGCGATATAGGATTTATACTAAATAATTATTGTAGAAATGTGTATAGAGCATTTAGATCATTTATAAAAATCTTTCAAAGAAAGATAATATGTATTTTAAAAAGTTAATGAATTTTACTGGTAATATAGTTTTATATATTCATTTCACAAATGTTTATAGCTCATTAAAATGATTTTTAAAAATGGTTATAGATCATGAAAAGTGTTGGCAACAATTTATGATAAGCTCTCTTTGGTTTACATTAGTTAATGCATTAACTAACATGAACTAACAATTAACAATCTATTTTTTCAGATCATTTATTAATCTTTTTTTATGCTAGTTAATCCTATCATTAAAAATAATAATGTTCATGTTATTTCACTGTACATAAACTAATCTTAAAATAAAACTGTAAATAAAAAATGTATTAGTAAATAATGTATTAAAATATTTTAACTAAGCTTTAATTAACACACACACACACACACACACACACACACACACACACACACACATATTTGTATATATATATATATATATATATATATATATATATATATATATATATATATAGATAGATAGATAGATAGATAGTTATATATATAGATAGATAGATAGATAGATAGTGGTTGAAGTAATAAACTATATAGACTTAAAAATAAAATAAAACCACTAAAATTACAAAACCTACTTAGGTTTGGGGAGCTTATTTTTATTCCATCTTCTATTCTGAAAAGTCTTGCAGAATTGACAAAAAAATTATCTTCACGTTAATTCTTAATTCTTTGCAGTTAACTTGTGTTTTCTTCTCCACCTGTTTTTTTCTAACCCCACTGTCTCAGTCAGGATTTTTTGTCCAGTGGTCATGTCTTAATTTTGCAATTTCTGTATTGCCAATAGTTTTGAATATTTCTCATGTGGATTTAATAATTTTTGACTTTTCAGTTTGAGTCACAACTCTTTTTTGGCTCATTTCATCTGTAAAAAAAAAAATTAAATAAATAAATAAAAAAAAGATTAATTCTGCACACCTGAATATAAGGAGTTTTTCTCTTCCAGCCTTCATGGACAATTATATGTCACTCATAAATGATTAAATACAAAATTAATGGTAGTTATTAAGATTGATGTCGTTTGGAATTGGTAAAATGTGCTTAGAAAATAATCACAATATCAAACATGCCTAATAATTATGCACGCGGTGTAAATCAGTAAAGGTCTTAGTAACACTTCATAATAAAGTCTCATTGTAACATTAGTAAATGCATTAACTAACATGACAATATATTTTCACAGAATTTATTAATGTTTGTTGATGTTAGTTCATAGTGCATTAACTAATGTTAAAGGGTTAGTTCACCCAAAAATGAAAATGATGTCATTAATGATTCACCCTCATGTCATTCCAAACCCGTAAGACCTCCGTTCATCTTCGGAACACAGTTTAAGATATTTCAGATTTAGTCCGAGAGATTTCTGACCCTCCATTGAAAATGTATGTATGGTATACTGTCCACGTCCAGAAAGGTAATAAAAACATCATCAAAGTAGTCCGTGTGACATCAGAGGGTTGTTAGAATTTATTGAAGAATCGAAAATACATTTTGCTCCAAAAATAACAAAAAATACGACTTTATTCAGGATTGTCTTCTCTTCCGGGTCTGTTGTGAACGTGACTGCTGTGACTGTTGACGTACGACGCTGCTGACGTGTTCTCTGGTGCACCCAATAACAAAGAAAACACATCAGCAGCGTCGTACGTCAGCGGCGTTACTGCAGTGTTGTGAACGTGCTCACAACAGACAAGGAAGATAAGAAAATGCTGAATAAAGTCGTAATTTTTGTTATTTTTGGAGCAAAATGTATTTTCGATGCTTCAATAAATTCTAACGAACCCTCTGATGTCACATGGACTACTTTGAAGATTTTTTTTATTACCTTTCTGGACGTGGACATTATACCGTACATACATTTCTCAATTGAGGTAAAGTCGTAGTTTTTGATATTTTTGGAATATATTGTATTTTGTTTGGTTGATGAAATTGGGTCTTACGGGTTTGGAACGACATGAGGGTGAGTCATTAATGACATAATTTTCATTTTTGGCTGAACTAACCCTTTAACAGATTATTATTTTTTTAAATTTTTAAGTTTGGCAATAATATTAACTGACATTGACATGCTATATAATTATTGTTCATGTTCATTAATATATTCAATGTTAATAACTGAAACCTTATTAAAAAAGGGTTACTAAAATTTTTATATATTGTTCTGTGTGTGTGTCTTTCACAGTCTTGATGGTTTGGATTGTCCCTTTAATTGCCGAATTCTTTAAAACCAGACTGCCAGAGAGTTACTGTAAATGCATGTGCCAGGTGGGCACA
This sequence comes from Cyprinus carpio, assembly GCF_018340385.1. NCBI lineage: Eukaryota > Metazoa > Chordata > Actinopteri > Cypriniformes > Cyprinidae > Cyprinus > Cyprinus carpio. The sequence goes on from NC_056608.1 coordinate 9,744,061, forward strand.
GTTTTCCCGATGCCACAGGGGTGGCGTTTGCGCTGATGGCTTGAGCCCGCCATCGCTGCTTGCAGCTATATTTCTTCTTCTTCTTCTTCTTCCTCTCCGCAATGAGTCGCATTTTTGAGGGCCTAAACATGCTCCAAAACTCACGAAACTTTGCACACGCATCAGAACTGGCGAAAAATTTACATCTGATATAGGTTTCAGAAGTGGGTGTGGCAAAATGGCTCAATAGCGCCATCTATTAAATTTCAACGGAGTGCGCCTCGAGCTACGTTTCACGTACATGCATGAAAATTGGTACACACGTGTAGCAAACCATTATCTACAAAAAAGTCTCTTGGTACATAATCCAAAACCCAACAGGAAGTAAGTTATTTTGAATTTCCTGTAGGATTTTTGTGCAGTTTTTGCCATTTCCCATGCCTCGTACTTTGATGAACACCTCCTACAGTTTTAATCGGATTGTCTTCAAATTTGGTGAGGGTCATCATAAGACCTTTGTGATGTTAAATTGCGAAGGTTTTGAGTTTTCGTCAAGGGGTGTGTCCCTGGCGGCCTAACAAATTTTGATGTTTAGCCGTGGAACAGGAAGTTGCTGTAACTCAGGCAAGCAATGTCCGATCTGCCCCAAACTTCACATGTGTGATAGGTGTTCTATCCTGAACAAACACTCATGACCAAATTCAGTTATAGTCATAGCGCCACCTGCTGGCAACAGGAAATGACATTGTTAAAACTGTTATGGACTCCTAGGAACATATTAAAAAGTGTCAGCAATTGTTAAATAGGCTGGAAACATGCTAGAAACATACTTATACATGCTAGCAACACTTAGCTAAGTGCTATAGCATGCTACTAATGCAGTGAAAAAAGGAAGTTGTTGTAACTCAGGCCAGAAATGTCCGATCTGCCCCAAACTTCAAACGTTTGACAAGAGTCCTGTCCTGAACACATCAATATGCCCATATTCGGTTATAGTCATGGCGCCACCTATCGGCAACAGGAAGTGTCTTGTTAAACACTGTTATGGACTCCTTGCAAAAATAATAAAAAGCATCAACATGTGTTAAATAGGCTGGAAAAATTCTAGAAGCATGCTAAAACATGCTAGCAACACTTAGCTGAGTGTTAAAGCATGCTATTAATGCAGTGAAATAGAACATTATTGTAACTCAAGCATACATTGTCCAATCTGCTTCAAACTTCACAAGTTTGATTAGAGTCCTGGCCTGAAGGCATCTACATGTTCATATTTGGTTATAGCTATAGCGCCACCTACTGGCAACAGGAAGTGACATGTTTTTCACTGATATGCCCTATTAGCAAACAAAAAAGTATGCCATTGTGTGCTAAAAATGCTAGAAATATTCTCAAACATGCTAACAACATTAACTAAGTGCTAAAGCATGCTATTAATCCTATGAAACAGGAAGTTGTTGTAACTCAGGCAAGCAATGTCCGATCTGCTCCAAACTTCATACGTTTGATAGGTGTTATGCCCTGAACAAACACCCATTCCCAAATTCAGTCATAGACATAGCGCCACCTGCTTTTAACAGGAAGTGACATGGTTAACACTGTAATGGACTCCTAGGAACATATTAAAAAAAGTGTCAAAAAGTGTTAAATAGGCTGGCAACATGCTAGAAACATACTTAAATACATGCTAGTAGCACTTAGCTAAGTGCTAAAGCATGCTACTAATGCCGTAAAAAAAAGGAAATTGCTGTAACTCAGGCAAGCAATGATCAATCTGGCCCCAAACTTCAAACGTTTGACAAGAGTCCTGTCTGGAACACATCAACATGCCCTTATTTGGGTTATAGTCATAGCGCCACCTACTGGCAACAGGAAGTGACATGGTTAACACTGTTGTGGACTCCTAGCAACATATCAAAAAGTGTCAGGAAGTGCTAAATACACTGGCAACATGTTAAAAACATACTAAAACATGCTAGTAGCTCTTAGTTAAGTGTTAAAACATGCTACTAATGCAGTGAAAAAGTAAGTTGCTGTAACTCAGGCTAGCAATATCCGATCTGCCCCAAATTTCACACATTTCACAAGAGTCCTGTCCTGAACACATCAACATGCCTGTTTTTAATTATAGTCATAGCGCCACCTGATGGCAACAGGAAGTGGCATGTTTAACACTCTTATGGACTCCTTGCAAAATAATAAAAAAGCATCAACATGTGTTAAATAGGCTGGCAAAATTCTAGAAGCATGTTTAAACATGCTAGCAACACTTAGCTCAATGTTAAAGCATGCTATTAATGCAGTGAAGTAGAACATTATTGTAACTCGTTCATACTATGTCCAATCTGCCTCAAGCTTCACAAGTTTGATTAGAGTCCTGGCCTGAAGGCATCTACATGTTCATATTTGGTTATAGCTATAGCGCCACCTACTGGCAGCAGGAAGTGACATGTTTTTTCAATGATATGCACTATTAGCAAACAAAAAAAGTATGCCATTGTGTGCTAAAAAATGCTAGAAATATTCTCAAACATGCTAACAACATTAACTAAGTGCTAAAGCATGCTATTAATCCTATGAAACAGGAAGTTGTTGTAACTCAGGCAAGCAATGTCCGATCTGCTCCAAACTTCATACGTTTGATAGGTGTTATGCCCTGAACAAACACCCATTCCCAAATTCAGTCATAGACATAGCGCCACCTGCTGGCAACAGGAAGTGACATGTTTTACGCCGTAACAAACCACTCCTAGAACTTTTATGACATTTTATATTTTTTTTTGGTCAGTCTAATCTACAGGCCTTTGCGATGTTAAATTGTGAACATCTTGAGGTTTCATTAAAGGGTGTGGCCATGACGCCGTGACAAAGTTCGATGTCTCGCCATGGGAATAGAAGTTGTTGTAACTCAGGCATAAGATGTCCGATCTTCCCCAAACTTCACATGTTCGAAAAGAGTCTTGGCCTGAACACATCTGAAGGTCATTATTCTACTATAATCATAGTGCCACCTGCTGGCAACAGGAAATGGCTTGTTTTACACTAACTTAAACATGCAATGTCCAATCTGCACCAAACTTCAGATATTTGATAAGAGTCATGGCCTGAAGATATTTAAAGGCCAATGTTCAGATATAATCATAGCGCCACCTGTTGGCAATAGGACACAACATGCATTATACTAACTCAAACATTCCATGTTCAATCTGCACTAAATTTCATATGCTTGATAAAAGTGCTGGACTGAAGAAATCTACACGACAAAATCCAGTTATAGTCATAGCGCCACCGGCTGGCAGCAGGAAGATTGGCACATATAAATGACTTTGACATATTCCTCTTATATTTACCGCATTAAAAGCATATTTCTCGCCGTTCGCTGTTTTACAAAAGCCACCCGGCGGTGGTGAGCCCGGGTGCGAGGGCCCGTTCATCGCTGCTTGCAGCTTTAATATTATGTGGTGAGCTTGTTTTCGAGGGTGAGTTGCATTTTTGAGGGCCTAAACATGCTCGAAAAGTCATGAAACTTTGTACACACCTCAGAACTGGCGAAAATTTACGTCTGATATGGGTTTCAGAAGGGGGGTGTGGCAAAATGGCTCGACAGCGCCACCTATACACGTTCAACGGTGTGCGCCTCGAGCTACATTTCACGTACATGTATGAAAATCGGTACACACATGTAACTCCCCAATACCTACAAAAAAGACTCTTGGAGCAAAATCCGAAACCCAACAGGAAGTCGGTTATTTTCAATTTTATGAGCAAATTTTGTGTATTTTTTGCCATTTCCATGCGTTCTACTTTAACGAACTCCTCCTAGAGATTTATTCAAATCAACACCAAACTTGGTATGCCTAATCTAAAGGCTTTTGCGATGTTAAATTGCGAAGATCTTGAGTTTTCGTTGAAGGGCGTGTCCATGGCGGCCTGACGAATTTCGATGATTCTCCATGAAAAAGGAAGTTGCTATAACTCCGACATACAATGTCCAATGTGCCCCAAACTTCACATGTTTGATAATACTCCTGACCTGAACAGATCGACATGCCCATATTCAGTTATAGTCATAGCGCCACCTATTGGCAACAGGAAGTGACATATTTTACGCTGTGATGAACTACTCCAAGAATTTGAATGACAACAAATAGTTTTTTTCAGTCAGTCTAATCTAAAGGCCTGTGTGATGTTAAATTGTGAAGATCTTGAGTTTTCGTTAAAGGGTGTGTCCGTGGCGGCGTGACAAAGTTTGATGTCTCGCCATGGGAATAAAAGTTGTTGTAACTCAGGCATAAAATGTCCGATCTTGCCCAAACTTCTCATGTTTGATAAGAGTCCTGCCCTGAACACATCTGGTTGCCAATATTCCATTGGGTGTGGCAAAATGCCTCGATAGCGCCACCTGTACATTTTCAACGGAGTGTGTCTCGAGCTACGTTTCACGTACATGTACAAAAATCGGTACACACATGTAACACCCCAGTACCTTCAAAAAAGTCTCTTGGTACGAAATTCGAATCCCAACAGGAAGTCGGTTATTTTGAATTTTCTCAGCAAAATTTGTGTCGTTTTTGCGATTTTCAGGGGTTGTACTTTAAAGAACTCCTCCTAGAGATTTATTCAGATCAACACCAAACTTGGTCAGTGTAATCTAAAGGCCTTTGTGATGTTAAATTGCGAAGATCTTGAGGTTTCGTTGAAGGGCGTGTCTGTGTCGGCCCTACAAATTTCGATGTTTCGCCATGAGAAAGGAAGTTGCTATAACTCAGACATACAATGTCCGATCTGCCCCAAACTTCATACGTTTGATAGGTGTTATGCCCTGAACAAACACCCATTCCCAAATTCAGTCATAGACATAGCGCCACCTGCTTTTAACAGGAAGTGACATGGTTAACACTGTAATGGACTCCTAGGAACATATTAAAAAGTGTCAACAAGTGTTAAATAGGCTGGCAACATGCTAGAAACATACTTATACATGCTAGTAGCACTTAGCTAAGTGCTAAAGCATGCTACTAATGCCGTAAAAAAGGAAATTGCTGTAACTCAGGCAAGCAATGATCAATCTGCCCCAAACTTCAAATGTTTGACAAGAGTCCTGTCTGGAACATATCAACATGCCCTTATTTGGGTTATAGTCATAGCGCCACCTACTGGCAACAGGAAGTGTCATGTTTAACACTGTTATGGACTCCTGGCAACATATTAAAAAGTGTCAGGAAGTGCTAAATACACTGGCAGCATGTTAAAAACATACTAAAACATGCTAGTAGCACTTAGCTAAGTGCTAAAACATGCTACTAATGCAGTGAAAAAGGAAGTTGCTGTAACTCAGGCTAGCAATATCCGATCTGCCCAAAACTTCACACATTTCCCAAGAGTCCTGTCCTGAACACATCCACATGCCTGTATTTGATTATAGTCATAGCGCCACCTGATGGCAACAGGAAGTGGCATGTTTAACACTCTTATGGACTCCTTGCAAAATAATAAAAAAAGCATCAACATGGTGTTAAATAGGCTGGCAAAATTCTAGAAGCATGTTTAAACATGCTAGCAACACTTAGCTCAATGTTAAAGCATGCTATTAATGCAGTGAAGTAGAACATTATTGTAACTCGTTCATACTATGTCCAATCTGCCTCAAGCTTCACAAGTTTGATTAGAATCCTGGCCCGAAGGCATCTACATGTTCATATTTGGTTATAGCTATAGCGCCACCTACTGGCAACAGGAAGTGACATGTTTTTCACTGATATGCACTATTAGCAAACAAAAAAGTATGCCATTGTGTGCTAAAAATGCTAGAAATATTCTCAAACATGCTAACAACATTAACTCTCTGGAGTCGATTAACGCGTATACGCGTTTTTGGGGTATTTTCTCCTGATAACCCCGAAAAGAACTTAAATTACACTTTCAGTTTTGATCGTACAGATAAGTGCAATACATCAATCGAATCTGTAAAGGGTCTACTTTTTTTTGTATACAGACATAATAACAACAAAACTTTGTGCACTTATAAAATAAAGATAACAACAAGGAGTGCTGTCTGCAGCCTTTGTCTGCGCTGATCTTCAGATACAAATGCGTCATTAAAATGAACTGTAACTCAGTGAATACTCAACGAAGAGACATGAGAGAGATATCTATAGAAAGCCTGACATGTCTACTTTTAAAGTAAACAAGTGCTGCTGAAAACAAATATTCTGTGATAAAGTAATCCATATGAAAAACAACGCGATGTCCGTTTTTTTCACATCTCCCTTCATTATCTTCTAATGCGACCACGCCCCCGCGCCGAGCGCGCTTTTGAGATTCAAATGTTTCACTGAAGCGCGCGGCTTTTGAATACGCCCCCACACAACAGAAGACAACGCAGCGAGACTGTTCTTCAAGTTTTTATTATTTTACTGTTTGCTTCGCGATGAGAGGAATAAGACATAATTCACCCCAAAAAGATGTGATGTGGTTGAGGATTTGAGATTTGGATTTCCTCAGAAAAAAGAATGAAGCACTTTATTCAGCAGAGTTCATAAACATGAGTAAGTCTCTTTTTTATTTATTTATATACTTGTACTAGTTTTCACATAACGTGTAAACATTTTACTAGTTAGACTTTTTTTCCAAAGACTTTTTCCAAACTATAATTCCTGACTAAATGTATAATCAAGTGATATATTATGAAGTTTCAATAACAATATACACTACTATACCATTCAAAAGCTTGATGTAAATAATATAAATGTAACAATAAATGTAACTGTAACAAATGTAACAATCATTGTTGTTCTTTCAATTTATCCCCCCTAAAAAAACCTAAAAAAAAAATATTCTCAGCTCTTTTCAACATTAATAATAAAATAATAATAATAATAATAATAATAATGATGATGATAATAATAACAATAAATGTTTTTTTGTAGAAAATAAGATTGTTAAAAAAAGGATTTCTGAAGGATTGTGTGACTGGAGTAATGATGCAAAAAATTCAGTCTTGAAAGTCAGCTTTGATTGTTCCTAATAAACTTTTTAACTGCAATCACAAGTGAATATTGAATTATGTTGTGGGATAATTAAATATATTCTAAATAAACTACAAACATAAAATTATATAGATTTATTTTGTCCTCACATTCTTTCTTGTAACTCATCCCTCTCAGTGACACAGCTGACTGAATGGCTCATTATGCAGCTCATTATGCAGGCCTTTGTCTTCTCAGGTGTGAATTCATGATAGTTGACGCCTACTCGCATATGACTTTTACCAACAAAAAGTGTCTTCGAAAATTTAAATCAATATATTGTTTTCTGTAAGTGAGTAAACAAGATGATTTTCACATCATTTTAGAAAAAAAAAATTCTAGGCTACAAGCTCCAGTTCTCAAAATTCCTGGGAACCAATGTTCTGTATGTGTTTTTATTGCCTTTTTCAAGTGATTTAACATTTTTTAGTTTTTCACTAACCATGCATAAACATTTTTTTTTCTCAAAAACACAATCATGTACATACATGCTGCTCACATATTATTTATAGCCTAGTTCTGTGCTGATTACAGTGAGATTAGACTTTAGCCATTTAGATATTTATAAGAAAACTGAAAAAAAAGCACAAATGTCAGGGCATGACAAAACTTCTCCAGGCCCCAAAAATACCCTTAGACTCCAGAGGGTTAACTAAGTGCTAAAGCATGCTATTAATCCTATGAAACAGGAAGTTGTTGTAACTCAGGCAAGCAATGTCCGATCTGCTCCAAACTTCATACGTTTGATAGGTGTTATGCCCTGAACAAACACCCATTCCCAAATTCAGTCATAGACATAGCGCCACCTGCTGGCAACAGGAAGTGACATGTTTTTACGCCGTAACAAACTACTCCTAGAAGTTTTATGACATTTTATATTTTTTTTGGTCTGTCTAATCTACAGGCCTTTGCGATGTTAAATTGTGAACATCTTGAGGTTTCATTAAAGGGTGTGGCCATAAAGCCACGACAAAGTTCGATGTCTCGCCATGGGAATAAAAGTTGTTGTAACTCAGGCATAAGATGTCCGATCTTCCCCAAACTTCACATGTTCGAAAAGAGTCTTGGCCTGAACACATCTGAAGGTCATTATTCTACTATAATCATAGCGCCACCTGCTGGGCAACAGGAAATGGCTTTTGTTTTACACTAACTTAAACATGCAATGTCCAATCTGCACCAAACTTCAGATATTTGATAAGAGTCATGGCCTGAAGATATCTAAAGGCCAATGTTCAGATATAATCATAGCGCCACCTGTTGGCAATAGGACACAACATGCATTATACTAACTCAAACATTCCATGTTCAATCTGCACTAAATTTCATATGCTTGATAAAAAGTGCTGGACTGAAGAAATCTACATGACAAAATCCAGTTATAGTCATAGCGCCACCAGCTGGCAGCAGGAAGATTGGCACATATAAATGACTTTGACATATTCCTCTCATATTTACCGCATTAAAAGCATATTTCTCGCCGTTCGCTGTTTTACAAAAGCCACCCGGTGGTGGTGAGCCTGGGTGCGAGGGCCCGTTCATCGCTGCTTGCAGCTTTAATTATTATTATTATTATTCTTCTCCAAAATGAATCGCATTTTTGAGGGCCTAAACATGCTCGAAAAGTCATGAAACTTTGCACACACCTCAGAACTGGCGAAAATTTACGTCTGATATGGGTTTCAGAAGTGGTTGTGGCAAAATGGCTTGACAGCGCCACCTATACACGTTCAACGGTGTGCGCCTTGAGCTACGTTTCACGTACATGTATGAAAATCGGTACACACATGTAACTCCCCAATACCTACAAAAAAGACTCTTGGAGCAATATCCGAAACCCAACAGGAAGTCGGTTATTTTTAATTTTTATGAGCAAATTTTGTGTATTTTTCTGCCATTTCCATGCGTTCTACTTTAACGAACTCCTCCTAGAGATTTATTCAAATCAACACCAAACTTGGTATGCCTAATCTAAAGGCTTTTTGCGATGTTAAATTGCGAAGATCTTGAGTTTTCGTTGAAGGGCGTGTCCATGGCGGCCTGACGAATTTCGATGATTCGCCATGAAAAAAGGAAGTTGCTATAACTCCGACATACAATGTCCAATCTGCCCCAAACTTCACGTGTTTGATAATACTCCTGACCTGAAACAGATCGACATGCCCATATTCAGTTATAGTCATAGCGCCACCTATTGGCAACAGGAAGTGACATATTTTACGCTGTGATGAACTACTCCAAGAAATTGAATGACAACAAATAGTTTTTTCAGTCAGTCTAATCTAAAGGCCTGTGTGATGTTAAATTGTGAAGATCTTGAGTTTTTCGTTAAAGGGCGTGTCCATGGCGCCGTCACAAAGTTTGATGTCTCGCCATGGGAATAAAAGTTGTTGTAACTCAGGCATAAAAATGTCCGATCTTGCCCAAACTTCTCATGTTTGATAAGAGTCCTGGCCTGAACACATCTGATGGCCAATATTCCATTGGGTGTGGCAAAATGCCTCGATAGCGCCACCTGTACATTTTCAACGGAGTGTGTCTCGAGCTACGTTTCACGTACATGTAAAAAAAATCGGTACACACACATGTAACACTCCAATACGTACAAAAAAGTATCTTGGTACGAAATTTGAATCCCAACAGGAAGTCGGTTATTTTGAATTTTCTCTACAAAATTTGTGTAGTTTTTGCTATTTTCAGGGGTTGTACTTTAAAGAACTCCTCCTAGAGATTTATTCAGATCAACACCAAACTTGGTCAGTGTAATCTAAAGGCCTTTTTGTGATGTTAAATTGCGAAGATCTTGAGGTTTCGTTGAAGGGCGTGTCCGTGGCGGCCCTACAAATTTCGATGTTTCGCCATGTGAAAGGAAGTTGCTATAACTCAGACATACAATGTCCAGTCTGCCTCAAACTTCACATGTTTGATAAGACTCCTGACCTGAACATATCTACATGCCCATATTCAGTTATTGTTATAGCGCCACCTGCTGGCAACAGGAAGTGACATGTTTTTCGCTGTAACGAACTACTCCTAGAAATTTTATGACACTTTATAATATTTTTTGGTCAGTCTAATCTAAAGGCCTTTGCATTGTTAAATTGTGAACATCTTGAGTTTTCATTAAAGGCTGTGCCCATGGCGCCATGACAAAGTTCGATGTCTCGCCATGGGAATAGAAGTTGTTGTAACTCAGGCATAAGACGTCCGATCTTCCCCAAACTTCACATGTTCGAAAAGAGTCTTGGCCTGAACACTTCTGAAGGTCAATATTCCACTATAATCATAGCGCCACCTGCTGGCAACAAGAAATGCCTTGTTTTACACTAACTTAAACATGCAATGTCCAATCTGCACCAAACTTCAAATATTTGGAAAGAGTCATCGCCTGAAGATATCTAAAGGCCAAAATTCATTTATAATCATAGCGCCACCTGTTGGCAATAGGACACCTCATGCTTTATACTAACTCAAACATACCATGTTCGATCTGCACTAAATTTCATATGCTTGATAAAAGTGCTGGACTGAAGAAATCTATATGCTAAAATCGAGTGATAGTCATTGCGCCACCAGCTGGCAGCAGGAAGATTGGCACATATAAATGACTTTGACATATTTCTCTTATATTTACCACATTAAACGCATATTTCTCGCTGTTCGCTGTTTTACTAAAGCCACCCGCTGGCGGTGAGCCCGGGTGCGAGGGCCCGTTCATTGCTGCTTGCAGCTTTAATTAGGGCCCGAGCACCGATGGTGTGAGGACCCTCTTGTATCTGCTTTGTTTA
>NC_056608.1:9755510-9781465 GCF_018340385.1 Cyprinus carpio
TCATTTCCAAAAATGTTTATAGATCATTAAAAGGATTTTTAAAAATGGTTATAGATCATGAAGTATGTTGGCAACAATTTATGATAAGCTCTCTTTGGTTTACATTATTTCATGCATTAACTACCATGAACTAACAATGAACAATCTATTTTTCAGATCATTTATTAATCTTTTTTGTCAATTAATCCTATCATTAAAAATATTAATGTTCATGTTATTTCACAGTACATAAACTAATCTTAAAATAAAACTGTAAATAAAAATAGTATTAGTAAATTATGTATTAAAACATTTTTAACTAAGCTTTAATTAACATTAATATATATATTAGAGAGAGAGCTGCAAATAACAATTTGAAACTTATTTGATACTGACCTATGACATCCCTGAACTTACACAATCTCAGAATCAGGATCAGAATTAGCTTTATTTGCCAGGTGTGCAAAACACACAAGGAATTTGTTGTTTTTTTTTTAAGGTGCTCGTGGTACATACAAACATACATGCATACATACACATCTTAAATGAGAACTAAAAATAAAAACAAACGTAGCAAGACTTAGCAATGAATAATGTGAAAGTATCTGGAACAGTATATTGATTTATGTACAGATTTATGCATTTGTACTCTATATAGTACTGTATAAATAATAGAGATATGCATATGTATTTACAAAATACTTGAGAAGGCAATAATTAAATATGTAGAATGGTTTATGGAAATGAACTACAGAACACAGAATTACAGAACACATGTAATGATTTGTATGCTAGCTGTTTAAGTTGGAGATGAAATGGGGGAAAAAACAGTTTTTATGTCTAGATGTTATAGTGCCCAGAGATCTGTAATGTCTGCCTGAGGGGAGAAGTGCAAACAGGTTGTGTCCAGGGTTGAGAGGGGGTCTTTGATGATATTACCTCGTTTCTTCACTCTGGAGTTGTACAAGTCCTGAAGACTGGGCAGGTGCACACCAATGATCCTTTCTGCTGTCCTGACAGTTCGCTGCAGTCTTCTTAAATCTGATTTGCTGGCTGACCCAAACCAGACAGTTATAGAACATTACATTTATGCATTTAGCAGACGCTTTTATCCAAAGTGACTTACAGTGCACATTCAGGGTAACATTTTTTTTTCCACTGAGCCACAGGAGCTGAGTATTAATAAGTCCCTGGTTTGTCCAGATGTTGGAGGATATAGTGCAATCCTATATTGACTGCATCATCCACAGACCTGTTTGCTCAGTAAGCAAACTGCAGGGGGTCCAGCAAGGGTCCAGTAATGTCTTTCAAGTAGCCCAGCACCAGTCTCTCAAATGACTCATGGATGTAACAGTAAAACAGTTCAGCTCACAGATGAAGACTTAGCTGTAATGAAGGCAAAAATATTTCACAAATTAAAATCATGAAAAATGCTATTTCACAGCGTGCATAATAATTAGGCATGTTGATATTCTGATGAGTGAGTGAAGAGGTGAAGAGGGTGGGTGTGAGGGAGAGAGAGAGAGAGAGAAAGAGATACTTTTAAATGCTATAAAATTGTTGTTCATGTTAACCGATATATTTAAATAATATAGTCTTTAACATTAGTACAAGCTAAGTATGAACAACATATTTTTACTGCATTTATTTGTTTTAGTAAAAAAATTGTTTGTTAAACAGTACTTTGTGCTCAACAGGAAATCAGATATTCAGGGCTGTTAAAAAGTGCATGTTCTGGAATTTGATATACTTCTCTGAGGATTTCCAATGTATTGCCACAAAAGTCAGAGAACATAATTTCAGGATATTGGGGATGTTAAATTGCAGAAGGATTTTAAATATCTTGATCGGTTTGCCCATGACGCGACGATGAATTTATGGTGAGAAATGAGAAACAGGAAATGTCTAATAGCACCCACAAACATTATCTGATTTCATCGCTGTATGATGCTGGTCACATAAATGTGACTATTAGAAGTCAAATTTATAGCGCCACCAACTGGCAGCAGGAAGTGTGTTGTTTTCAAAATGCTTTGAATTCAGCCAGATATTTTTACTTGATTTGCTTCACACTTCATAAGAATAATATCAAAACATGATTGATGTAAAACTGGAAAGGGGATATTGAAAACTAAAATATTGTTGCCATGGCAATGTGTCAAACTTGAATATTCTTTTCCAGTGATTTTGAGGCACATAACATGCGTAGAATTGCATGAAACTCAGCACACATATCAGTATTAATTATAGATAGACACTGGCAAAATCTCATAAAAGGGCATGGAGGAGGAACTCTATAGCGCCACCTTTTGTCAAAAGTGGGGGCTAGTTCGTTTTATCTACAGACATCAAACTTTGGACATATATTGTTCTCATCAAACCGGACAATTTTCTAATTTACAGTCATTGGCTACGACCAACAGGATAATAACAGGAATTATTTTAATGTGGATTTTTGCTAAAATTTGACTATTAATAAATTCATAAGATAAGATACTCAAGATGCTAAATTGCGAATGGATTTTGGATATTTTGAATAGTCTAAGATTTGTGAATTTTTACACTATATAGAACTGTATTTTTTGTATTTTATGTGTTGGCATGTAATTTATTTAAGTAACCTTTTATTTTCTTTTTTATCTAATCATTCTGAGGAAACATGGTTAAATATACAATGCTCTATTGATAACAGAAAATTAAAAAAAACTATCAAACATCTAACGATCTAACTTCAACTCAGCTCTGACCATTTATGTGTGTGTGGCAGTGGATGGGTGTGTCTGTGAGTCTGTTTCTAACGATCTAACTTGTGTTTATGTGTGTCTGTTGAGTGTCAGGGGTTGAGGAAGGGAGAGAGAGAGAGAGAGAGACTGTTAAACATCCCTTTAATCGCTACAAAAAATAAATCATTCAGTACAGTTTAAGAAATCTTTTAGGCTTTATCCTTTTCTGTCCGTTTTAGGAACAAAACATCCTAGAACTTGTTAATTTGTAGGGCATTGACAACATATTTTAATATATATATTTGTTCATTTGTAGGGCATTGACAATTTTTTTTTATATATTTAGATCTAAAGATACACATAAATGGTCTTACCAATTTTTTTTACAAATAAAATTGTTTACAGTAATTTGATTACTTATGACATTCTGTGATATGACATTCGTCTGTATTTGGGTACTTGACAAATAGCCAGTATAACAGAATTTTGTAGAAGACAAATTTTGAATAAGAAATGTACATATTTATGAATTGTGAAGTTTGATCTCTGAGAAAATATAAAGGGTCACTAAGGCGCACTTAAGAATGAATTGTCAACACAGTAACATTGACATTTAGTAAATATTGACCTTTACAATACATTAAGGTATCAAGAAGGTAAGAAATAGGATAAGCTCTTTCAATATGTTTCTGTTCTTAAACACCAATAAACCAGAATTAAATTTAAATGATAAAGAGGAGTACAATAGAATATAAGAATGAAATACTAATACAGTAATTTTTTCATGTACTAATATTTAGATTTTTAATACAATAAACTATTTTTTTTTTCTCCAGGATTTTGTTTTTTTTTTTGTCGATGGGTTATAAATATTTTTAAAAATATATTATTAATTTATATAAAAAAGTAAATAAGGTCAAATATAATACTTAATATAACTACCAGATGGTGGTATGTGCCTATGTTTAATCAGTGTTCTGTAATATCTTGTTGCTGAGAACAGTGTTCCCAGACATAATTACTACTAATTACTAGTATTTGCTGTTGCGTAAGGATATATATTCCAATATTAAAGAAATGTATTGAACACTACTTTGACATTAGAGTTATTTTGTTGAATCTTCAGGTTAAATTACAATAAAAAAAAGTTTAATAACAGACAAAGTCAAATTTTAGTAAAGGAAGATAATTTGGATGGAAGATCTATTAAATTATAGCATGTATAGGCATATTAATATTTACATATTTAATTTCCCATATTGTAAGTGAACATTAACAACAGTATGTATGCAAAGTGAATTTTGACAATGATATCCCTCAGTTATCCTACGGAAATAATAACTTTGTTAATAACAAGAAGTAATAAAAAATAAATATTAAAAACAACATGTGACTTTTAGCATTTAGTGGCAGTTCAAGTGACACAACTTACCCCAAGTGTTTTTTGTTATTTTTACTTCAAAATGTAAAATAGAAAACATTGATTTGTTCATAAATTCTTCATTTATTGATCAAAATGATTAAAAGAAAAAAAAGATATAATTAGAGCAATTAAGTGCAATTAAAGTCCCCAAATGTTTATATTTAGATTAAATGACAAATATTAAAATCTGTGTTTATGTGTGTCCACATGCAAAACCTAACAAAATCACTTCTGTTTTATTAAATTAATTCTTACTTATTAAGCGCTTAAGAGTAATAATCTGTGTTTGCATATGTGTGTCCACATGCAAAAACTAACAAAATCACTTTAGGTAATTATGGTATTTCGGCAGAAATGGTGCAAATAATTCAAGCAATAATATATTTTGTTATCATCATGAATTACATGTTCTTATCATCATCATTAAAATATAAGGAAAATTTAGCAGATTTATATATTGGTTCAGAGTTGGCATTGTCTGAAATCCTTGCAGGGATTAGTGTTATATCTTCAAATGTGTTGGGGTCATTAGAAATGTTTATAAGAGGCTAGATGCAAACTGGAGCTCAAGTAATCTCAATTAGTTCAGAATTGTTATCCTGAGATAGAAATAGCAAAGGGAGAATAATTAGTGTAGCTGCTGTTGTTAACATTTCAGGCAATTTTGTGCATCAGATGTAAAGATTATGAGATGTATTATGAATGTTTGGCTTAGATAAAGTAGTCCTGTACAGCAACTTATTTTTTTTGTGTGTAGTAATGAAATTTGCGTAATTCAGAAGTAAATATTCTTCATCATCCTGAAAAAAATTAGGAAAAAAATAATTTAGTCATTTAACAGAAAGAAATAAGACATGCTCAATGTGCAGTGGCTATACATAACTACTATGTCACAGTGTTTAAGTAGCATTTAGTAGTGTGTAAAATTAGATATCGTAAAAGTAATAATAATAACAACAAACTAATAGTAACAAGCAAGTACACTCCAGGGACTTGAACCCATCAGGATGGACAACCTGAAGATACCATACCAGTGTATTTTTTTGCTTTTTGTTATTATTTAGATTGAGGAAATAAAGCTTTGTGGCATAGCATGATGTAATTTATAAATCAATACATTATTTTTGACTGTATTCATTTGATACCACCTTTCTGTAATCGCTAAGAATAAAAGATAAGAAAAAGTATGCTTTGTTTTCAAGTAAATATATGCAAGCATTGTGGATCAAACCAACCTCGAACATGGCTGGCCAGGCTGTTGTTGCATTCATTATATGGTATAACAGCCTTTTGACGAATCACTGCATAATATACATATTACCTTTTCACAATTATGCATTGACTTTATTCAAATGCATTTATGTTTAATTATAAAAAAGTCTGTTTCATACAATGTAATAGAACATACTCTGTACTGCTTTACCAAGAGTGTTACTTCATTTATATTTTTTGATAATGTGTAATTTATCTTTAACATATGCTGTTTGCAGTACGATCAAATAAAACCTTTTTGTTTTTGATTTAACATGATTACAAAATTATAGTGGTTTTTGCGTATGTATACATTATGGACATTCATATTACAATAAACAAAACAATGACAAGGATAAGAGAGAAGCTTTTTCATCATGGTGTTTGTTTCTTTCACAAGTAACCAGAACTTAATTTAACTGACAAAGAGGAGTACATAACAATGAAATAACAAAGTAATCAGAACTTAATTTAACTTACAAAGAGGAAAATACAACAAAGTTCTGATACTGGCTTACCAGGTCCAGAAGATAAGAGATAAGCTCTTTCATCATGGTCCTTTTTACTTTCACCAAGCAACCAGAGGCAGTAATAATTTAATCGATAAAGAGGAGCACATAAGAATGAAATAGCAGCAATGATGTTCTCATCGCGGTAATGTGGACATTTATAATACAATGGACAAAAACACAAAACTTGTATGTTTTTTTTTTTTGGAGTGGGATTCTTATCGACTAATGTTCCATACAGTAATGGACAGTTAAATACAATGAACAGTTCTGATACTGGCTTACCAGGATCAAGTAAGCTCACTGCATCATGGTCCTTTTTTCTTTCACCAAGCTTAACCAGAACTTAATTTAAGCGATAAGAGGAGGCACATATTGAGATTGAAATAGCAGCTCAATAATGTTCTCATCTTGTTAATGGGCATTTATAATGTATAGTTAAAAAAAACAACAGCACTATTTATTTATTTTTGGAGTGGGATTCTTATACTAGTAATGTTTTCATAAGTAATATGGACACTAAAAATACAACAAAGTTCTGATACTGGCTTACCAAGGATCCAGAAGATAAGAGATAAGCTCTTTCATCATGGTCCTTTTTTCTTTCACCAAGCAACCAGAACTTGATTTAATCGATAAAGAGGAGCACATAAGAATTAAATGGCAACCCAATAATGTTCTCATGTGGTAATGTGGACATTTATAATACAATGGACAAAACACTGATTTTTTTTTTTTTTTTTTTTTGGAGTGGGATTCTTATACCAGTAATGTTCTCATACAGTAATATGGACACTGATACTTACCAAGGATCCAGAAGATAAGAGATAAGCTCTTTCATCATGGTCCTTTATTCTTTCAACAAGCAACCAGAACTTAATTTAACTGATAAAGAGGAGCACATAAAATTAAGTAGCAGCAATAATGTTCTCATTTTTTATTAAATGGCAACCCAATAATGTTCTCATGCAATAATGTGGACATTTATAATACAATGGACAAAACAGATTTTTTTTATTATTTATTTATTTAATGGCATAATATTTATGTTCTATTTGTACACTTAAAATATAACTAAATATTCTGATATCAGCTTACCAAGAATCCAGAAGATAAGAGATAAGCTCCTTCATCATGGTCCTTGTTTCTTTCACCATGTTTTAAGAATTTAATTTGAGTACATAACAATGAAATAGCAATCTAGTAATGTTCTCATGCAGTAATATGGATATTTGTAATACAATGAACAAAAACACTATTTAGTTCTTATATATTTTTTTTCACATCCAATACTTTAACCTGATACTAGCTTAACAAGTACCCAGACAATAAGAGAAAAGCTCTTTCATCATGGAATTTGTTTCTTTTATCAATAACCAGAACTGTGTTTAGTCAAATAATGACTTAATCAAAATTAATAAGGGTAAAACAACAGGTTTAAATTGTCATTTAACTCATAAACTATCCATAAGCTAAGTTTTCCAACAAATTTAATTGTGCATGTCTTCGGGTAACAAAACACCTTCATGTGTGCTAGCAACAGCACATTTGTGTTAACTGAAAAGTTTTCAATGTTTTTTACATACACATGTCAATTGCTGTTCCTTTCAGTTGCTGGTTCTTTTTAACATGTTGAATATATCCTTCTCTGCCATGAAAGTGCAGAGGGATTGGGACTTTAATGCATCATTATTAAAATCACCTACAAGCACAACTTTATTGCAAATGGTTGATACCAAATTAATCAACTTGTCTATTTGGGTTGTTTAAAAACAGACAAAGGGTATGCTAGCTGCCTGTAAATAACACTCAACCAATATGTCCTTTTCAGTGAAGTGTGTTAACATGCATTCCACTAAGATTTGGAAATGTTACAGTAGTATTTGCTACACCGTATGCTATATATAACCCAACTCCACCATGTTGTTGTGCTTTCAGATCCTTGAAAGGGGGGCAATTGCTTGTGTATGCTGCAGAACGAGAAAGACCCACAAATGTGTAGTTTTCTAATTGCACATTTTCAGATGGATAGGATTCAGGCAGCCATGTTTCAGTTAAAGCAATACAAGCCGGTCTTAACTGTTGAACACAAACATTCAGATCTTGTTTATGACAGCGCAAACTCTGTACATTCAACGAAAACAGTGAAAAAGAGCTGTGTTGTGCTGTCAAATACAACTCATCATGTACCACAAAACATGGCATTTTTTGTACAGCTTCAAAAATTTTCTCATTACAATAAATGCTTTTTTCATTGAAGTCTGTAATAGTCAAGCCAGACAAACTTCTTACTCGACTCAGTGCAACATAAGCCTGGCCAGCGGTAAAAACTTTTTTTAAACTAACAACAGCACAATCAACAGTTAAACCCTGTACTTTATGGATCAGCATGCCCAAGCCACTTAAAGGAAACTGTCGGCTAAAACCAATCGCTCCTGCATGCATTTTCCTTTCTTCTACATGTATAGGAGTTGAGTTAAACAATTTGCTGGCCTTAGCCAAACATTGCTTTACGCCTTTTTAAACCCCACATGACTATCATCAAAATGGATGCATACAGCTTCCGGGTAACTTATTTTATCAGTAATGCCACAATGTGTGCTACTTTGCCACAAACGCCATTAACTAAGCCATCCTTTACATCAATATTTTAATCAACATGACACGCGGCATGTATGCCTAGAAGCAGCTTATTGGCAAGCACGATTAAACCTTTATATGATGACCAGCAACTCCACTTTGCCAGTCTTCTGCCACGGCAAAATCTTCTGCCTTCTATGGTTTTAACCCCTGAGCAGATATTAATTAACTGCTTTAGGTTGTGCTCATGTACTTCATCGTTTGTAGCAAAAATGTGTAAAGGAGTAAAATCATCCTCACCTGTGTCACATTTTCTTAACATGTCCAAATCTTCTTTGCTCAGTGGAGACTTTTTACTGCGTTTTCTTAAACGGTTTAATAATTCAGCAAATTTGCTGTCTTTTTGTCTTACTACCTGTGTTAACTCTACAACAGTAAAACAAGTAGACCACAGTCCAAGTCCTGGTTCTTCTGTATATAATGGTTTACCCTTAACGGGTGGCAATTGGAAAAAATCCCCAACTGCTATAACACAAACATTACCAAAAGGAGAGAAGTCTCTAAGTTTGTTTAATTTGACGTGAATTTCCCCATGAATATATGCCAACAGTTTATGATCTACTGAGATCTCATCTATAATTAAAATCTGAAGGCCATGGAATTTTGCTCGCAAAGAATTTAATTTTTCTTCTCCCAAAGGTGTGTATGGCAACTTCACATCTGTGCCAATGGAAAAACGCAGGTGATGTATAGTGTAGCTTGCCATTAATTGGAAAGCAGAAATTCCAGTTGGAGCAGTCAATACAACAGACACGTCATCTGGATACAAAGCAATCTGAGACAATAATCTTGTTGCTTCATATTGTATTGCTTTAATTAAATGGCTTTGCCAGTTCCTCGCTCCACCCAGTAATGAAAACATGAAAAGGTTTAGGTTTTCACCTCTAATTTTACTTAAACACCATTGGCCTAAGTTTATAGAAAACAGATATCTGGCTTTGTTTGAAGATTCTGGGTTTTGTTTAAAGAGCGAATTAAACTCAACCCATCTGAGCGACTCAGAGAACAGTCCTTTTTCTCAATTTGAGACACTGGCCCATCATCAGTTGCTAAATCTTCACCTTGCTGGCCAATCTGACGTCTAAGCTGTTTACATTCCATACGTTCTAATTGCTGTTCGGGCAAAGTGAGACTGCATGCATCTTCTAATATGCCCTCATTATCAACAGCAGTTTGCGCATTGCTCCTAAGACATCTGCATCCTTTTCAAAAAGAAGCTCTGGCTGTGTGTCCACTATATATTTTAACCAAGTGAACAGACCCATCACTACAAAACAAACATTCCTTCTTTATAAAAATGTTCATAATTACAATACTATGTGTGGTCTGTGGTTTTCCTTTGACTATCCTATACGATAAATAAGGAAGAAACAATTGCCTTAATGCACTGAGATAAAATTTTTCAAGATTCTTTGTTACTGAAAATGAGAGCAAAAAGCAGCACAACAGCAGGCTAGTCACAGGTTCTTTTTGCTACAAAACCAAAATTATTTTCCAACCTAATTTTATTAGCGCAAGATTGAGCTTTGTATACAACAGCGATATTCAGGCTTAAATTTGGCCAAACACATATCTTCAAAAAATGCTCTGGTTTGGCCTATTCTTATAGCGATCAACAAAACTTGTCATCCACATATCTTCACTTTTCAGATTCTGAGATTGCAACTTGTTTTTTTTGTATTACACTCAGAGAGCAAACTCATCCGTACAGTATCTTCACCTGTAGGAATGAATTGAACCTGTCTTGAACACTCTTTTAAATGCATGTTTGTTAACCTATAAACTGCTTCTTGTGCACCAACTTCAAAGATTATGTAAGTACACACTGCCTAAACTCATCCGTAAGCTTGTCTTGCATCTAAATTACCCTGGGTTGCTGATTCTCGCTGAGCATTAGCTAACAATAACGCCATTTCACGTTCTGACTTTGAAATATATGAAATTATATAAACAATGCAAGCATAAGCATCTGTTACATACTGAATGTCCATATTAGCATTCCAACACTTCAGGCTAAATTTGTTATATTGATTTACCCATACTTCATGCAACTGTCGTTTCAAGACAATGTGTGTGCTATTATTAATGCATTTATATGCCATTTCAAATAATTCCTGATTTATTCCAACACTTTGAAACAAAGTTTCTAAAGAACTGAACTGCTCTTCTGAAATAGCTTTCTTAACTGCAGTCATTATGTTTCGAGCATATTCTACCTGTGTGTTATCATTTACATTTGTACTTTCACTTTGACAATCACCTTTGTTGGACAAGTTTTTCTCATCTTCTAATTTTCTGCGACAAATAAATGTTTGCATAGATGGTGGTTTGGGAAAATTAAAGCGACAAACTGTGTTTTTTCTTTTTACGTTTTGGAATGGCGTTTACTGTGACACTGCGGATGTAACAACACTCTGCAGTTCATCGTCTTCACAGGACACCTCGCGTGTAACATATTTATCTATAAATTTGACAACTTCTTCATCAGAATTCTTATCTATTTGTGGGGCATTTTTTATCCAGAACAAACAATGGACATGGGAGAACCACGTTGTTGAAATTCCACCCCTATAAAGTAGTAGTCCACAATTTCCCCTATGGGTTGAACAGGAGACATAAGCACCTCTTTTAAAAAACAATGCCACCTAAAATCAAACATGCGAGCTGCAGTTACAGGATTACGACGCAAAAGTTCGCATTTTTCATCCCATTCTAATTGTTCTAATGATTTTTTTCTGCCTTCGTGTTTTAAAATACTTGACATTAGATTGGTCCATCTCATATCAGCAGATGAGAATGAGCAAAACCAGGTGGGAATGCCCAATTGTCTGACCATGGCAAACAAATCTTTTTGCACACCTTGCCAAAATGCTGGAGTGCCACGGATGGGCTTCAAAAATCTATAGCCTTCATCAAAATTAAGCATTTGTCTAGGGGTCTGTGTATTTTTGAATTTTTCTTTTTGTGTGGTTTTTATATATATGTGGTTTTTTTAAAGCAATAGATACATTAGACAGTACCTGTTGTATTTCTGATAGATACTGTGCATAAAAATGTATTCAATATTTTGTGCAAATCTGCCATCTGCATGCAAAATTCGATTATTAAAATATCGAGACAATGTTAATCTCTGTGCCCTTTTATCACAATAAGTTGAAGTACCATTAGGAAACAAAACAGGAAAACATTTAGCTTCATTTGTCTCATCTGCAAGCATTTTCACTGGATTATTCCCTTCGGCAGGAGCCAGGCTCAAGATACCATCAAAATACTGATCAAGTACTTCTTGCCCAATATCTACAGGTTGCAGACACGTATCCATAAACACACAGTGCTGTTGCCTATCGTGTAACTCCTCATCAACATTTATGTTTTTTCCAATTCCACTCTCTCTCCCAATTCAGTCTCCTCCATGTTGTTTGTATCGTCATCATCATCTTGTCTATTTAACTAATTTTAATTATAATCATTATATGTATATTTTTTTTTGGTTTTTTTTAAGCAACTTACAGTGCCTGTTTAATATTTGTTGTGTCCACATACTGATACTTACTCTTATAAATGACCTTTATATGTCAACTTCCGCTTTAACTTTACACAAATTAAAGACCCTTCATTTTTTTCTGTTCTAGGCAAAACATTTGTTGTGTGTTTAATATTAGCTTCCACGCAACTAATTGGAACCGTGCACTCCATTTTGCCCACCTTTTGGTAAAGCTAACATTTTCATGAATGGTATATGCAAAGCTATCAAATGTTGCTCTAAATTATTGAGACAATGCAGTTCTTCAGGTATAGGTTTCAATTCTAAATTGTTAACAGCACTTTCAGCTGGCATTAGTCCTTTTTTTAATTTAGAATGACAAGTGAAGCAAATCCAAAGCTTGCCTTTACATGAACCTGCCAGTTCACAAGGAATAACACAATTTTCACCACACTTATGCAAAAAATGTTTTGTAATACATTTTTTAGCCATCAATGACACTGCTGAATTTGTATTATAATTTCCTGTTTTACAGCATAATACTTGCTGTTTAAATAACAGCCGGTGGCAAACACAACAAACAAATTCTGGCCCAGAACTAACTTTATCTACAAACTGCTTTTTGACAAAATCACAAACCTGTTGATTTAGTTTCAATTGTTCTCTTCTCATCTTATTAATTCTTTTGACATTTTCTTTATGTAGCGCACTATTATGATATTTTAAGTTACTGCGCTGTTTGACAGTGTTTCTATGCTGGTCATTGACTTTGTTTTTAACATTGATCATTTGTATTGTATTTGTTTTTAATTTATTTATTGACTTTGTATTTCTCCTTACTGAATGTTTTCACTCTGTTTCTAAATTGTACATTGTTCTGGTATTTTATCCTACTGTATTTCTTCACTCTCGTTTTATATTGCACATTCTCAGAGTATTTCACCCTGTTGTACTCATTGACTTTACACTTATGTTCCTGGTTTTCAGCGTATTTGATCTTACTTGCTTGTTTTAATGACTCTTTATATAAAGCATTGCTATGATATCTTTTCCTATTGACATTTTTCATATGATTCTGAAATTCTGCATTGCAATGATACTTCTCCAAAACAGATTGCTTAGTTTTGTTCTTTACTCTTTTTAATAAAAAATACCTTTTCAAATATTTCCTCTTATTAACAGATACATCATTCTTTATATCTCCAGCAACAGGATCTTGCTCCTCATGATTCACAGAAATTTCACTTTGTACCTTTACTTGCTGTCTTGTACACATACGTTTTCCAACAATGCATTCTTGATTCTGACACAGCATATAACACATCTGACTATTAGGTTGTTTCACACAAATAACAGCTTCATAATGATTCTCATTACAGTGCTGTAGATATATACATTGTTTGTTTGTTGTTTTTTTGTGTATAAATGTGTTTTTTAAATTTTTCTTTTTGTTATGTGTATATATATACTCTCAAATAATTAGCCATCGCTTGAATCTCCAATTCTGTGGCCCATGACCCTACAAACCTCATTTTGGATTTAGATAAATAATCTTCCATAGATGCATACTGACATCTTAAAGATTCTTGTATTTACTTTTTACTGTGCAATTCCATATGTTTCACAATTGCAAGTCTGACTGCCCGATGAGGTTTTTGCGTACCACATATTACTTGTGCCACTGCCCTAAAAAAACAATTACCGTCACCTAAAATACTAACCGTTTTACATGGATGGCCCATTTTCCTGCTGTTTGTTGGAGAAACTACATTTTCGTCATTAAACTCTATATTAAGTTTACTACTTAATTTATGCTTTACTTCAGTACACAGTGGACTGAAATTAAAAATCCTATTTGTCTCATTGCCCAAACAAACTACATCTGAATTTGCATCAATTTCAGAAATTGTTTCTGTATTCTGTATTTTAGTGCTCTCCTTTAAAGATTGTCTCGGTTTCTTAATAACCACAATTTCTTTCTCTTCTTCCACACTCACATTTATACAATCATGCATTCTTTTTTTACCCCTGTAGGTCTTTTTTTCACTTTCATCATTTATGTTTTCTGTGTGACTAGCAGATTTTTCTTGACTTTTAAGTAGTACACAAACGCCACTTATTTCAAAAATCTTCAGGTTTCTTCTAGTAAATGCAGACAAATTTTCAATGTGCTTCAAAACACAACTAAGTGAATTATAATATACAGCCACACTAAAGCCATTACCATCAACCATCCCAGCACTGCTACGTGCATGAGAATCAACCACAGCAAACTTACCATTTTCCTTAATAATGGCACAAGTACTTCCATTTAAGGTAAAAAAGCATGTGTCATGTTTTGCAAACATTGTTTGCAAACCATCAGCTAATGTCACACAAGCACCAGATCTGATAAAATCTCCATCAACCACATCTACATTTCCAGAAACAAAATCAGCATATTCGAATTTGAATGCATTTGTTCCCAACACACATTCTTTAGGAAGATCTTGAATACAAAGCAAGTTTTTCCCTGTTGGATCACTGATTGAACCACTTTGGCGCAAAGTAGAATACAAGCTATCGCCAGTATTTACAACGTTATCTAGATCTTTACTTTCCCATGAGAACACACTATGTACACTGTGCATTGCTATAGCAGCCAAACTAATTGCAACACACTGTTTCCCTGCCCACTTGAACTTAAGGTCACCCTGATGAAATGATCCACGAATGCTACTAATACTTTCTCTTTGCTTTAATGTAGAAGCTGAGATTTCTTCAGTGTCATTTGCTGTACATACACTCTTTTCTCCATCAGTATCATTGTAAACAAATTGTAGTGTATCTGATGACGTTAAGTTGACATTGATGCCACATATAGTAAAGTTTTCTGCATTCAGACTTGTCATTAAATTATCAATGTGCAAAAATAGGTCTTGCCAATTTGTGTTGAAAACAACAACTGCAGTTCCAATGTCTGAACCCAAACCAAATGCGTTTCGGACATTACAGTCAACAACAACATAGAAATCATTATGTCTCACAATAGCACATGTGTCTCCTTTTATGTTGACCAAACAAGATTCATGACTAAACAAAATCTCCTGTAATTTCTCATACAAGTCATTCTTTTCTCCATTCAGTGATTGTTCTATTGTTACTTTGCATGTTTTACTGAAAATGTCATACTGGCCACCAAACCATTTTGAGAAAATCGACAGTCTCCATAACTATTTGTCTTTTTTTTTCTGCTGGTAGTGTCATTTAATTGTTTAGTTTACTTCAATCAATACGTATGTCCTGAATATTTTTTCCAAGTACAAACATTATGTATCTTGTGCTTAACAATTGAAACTACACTACAAGCTACTCCCACAAACTCCTCAGTCACCTCTGCAGACTTCAGTCTAACTTCGTTGGCAGCTACAATGCCCACCACGTCTGGACAAACACAAGCATCAGAATTAGAAACATCTGCCTTACTTTTGTTGTTCAGTGGCTCACGCCGCATTCTAAATTTCTTCAGCTTAGGCATCTAAAGACAAAAAATAAAATCACATTAAACATTACACATACAATAAAATGTGTATACATTATAGACGCCAAAATATACTTTACTTTTTACGCATATGCAAGTAAAAGCGTACAGTGCGCGTGACGCGATTTGCGTCAGAAAAGTGTACATATACTTTGAAAGGCTGCCAGTTCAACTGTACGCATACACTATCATATGCAAACAAAAGTTAAGTATACTTCAGGCTAAAATATTTCATGCACATAGATATAGCAAACTTACAAACAAAATTACAATGTTTATGGTAATTACACTGAAATAATTATGTTCATTTTAGACATGCATTTTAGTTGAACTCAATAAATTATATTACCTCAAATAAATTGTGTAATTATCAGTATATTTATAAGTACAATGAAATAAAAGTTATGTTTTACACTCGTAGATATAATTGTATTACATTGTAAAATATATTATAATATAAAAAGCAAAATAGAAAGTTACAATTTTGATCATATTACCCAATATTATTACTGTACTTCAGGTCAAATTAATGCAACATTATTTACCATCTTACCAAACACAAACCTTTGCAAAGTTATGTATATTGAAAAATATTTTAGTAGTTAGCATTAAACATAGTATAAAATATAGTCATGAACTCACTGACAACATAACAGCAAACTCTGCTCTACACTTCAGTGTTAACCACAAAACATTTAAACTGTGCTGTCAGTTAACTTCCTACTAATCAACTTTAAACAAATATGTTCCATTTAAAACATATAAAGCTGCATGTACTGACCATTGTGAACTAAAAACTATACATCCAGTACAGGATCATGCAACAAAAATAGTCACATACTGTAAATGTATTTAAGTATATTGACCACAAAGAAATTCAGCTTTGACAAAATATTAAACAAAGTTTATTTATTTATTTTGGCTGTAACTCTGACCTGCTTGTAAACTTTTTTATCAAACAACAATAATCATTCAACAACACTTTCAACAACCACACCCCTTAATCTTAATATTACTCTTAAATCCATCCACTGAACAACTATTTCAGTCCAAGATGTTTGCATCAATCACATTCCTATCTTTAAAAGTGCTTGTTTGAAGTATTCCCTTATATACAACCATTCAAAAGGCTGAACCCTTTCCAAGCTAATTTAAATATATTAGTACTTTTCCAATACAAAAAACACATAAAAATGCTTAAAGTACCATTAAAAACATTTATATAGTTAAAAAAACACTGTAATGAGTCCTGAAAATGTACCTTTGACATCACATTAATAACTTAAATTAAAAACATTTATAAATAAACAACTTACTACAATAGCAAATTTGCTTTCTCCATTTTTTTAGTAATATTACAGCTATTTGGATCAAATACATGGAAACTTAATGAGCTTGGCTTCATTTTTATATGTATATATATATATATATATATATATATATATATATATATATATATATATATATATATATATATATATATATATATATATATATACCAACCACAAATCTTTAATTAGTAATTTACCTGAAATAGACTTTCAGTTACTTGGATTTCAAACATTAACAATAGCACACCTATTTCTTAGTGCGTGGCACAGTTATTGTATTCTTCCTATAAACACACACTACATGAACACTCTACTCTGAACCACAAAATAAATAAAAATATCACACACAACTAATTCTCTTAAATTCAACACCCACAAGTTTTTTCTCTGTCTCAACACACATAAAATAACACTTAAACTTAAAACTTACTGCCCTCAGCATACTACCCACAAATAAAATTAACCTACATTAAATTCAAAAACAATAATACAAAATAAGTCATGTACTCCCGACACAAATTCCAGCGTAATTTACACTTAATTTATTTTTTACAATAGTATTACCAATTTTGTAAAACTACAAATCATAAAAATCACTATGAGTAAACAAATATACTCTATTATTTTTTAACATAGCTCAGATATATTAATTGCCTTATTTTTAACATATCACCATTTAACCTTTCAGGTTTACCTATCCCTTCACATCACAACTTTAATCTATACAATATGTATTTCACAAAAATACAGATATCATTCATTAATTACATTCAACATCTTACTTCAATCAAAATCAGTCTTTCTAAATTAAATATCTACCAATTATGAAAAACAGTGCAAATACAAGTCTACAACTGTAACACCTTCATAACCAAATTTTCAATACCACATATCCTACATTCAATGATAACATATAGCATTATAATTAATTGCCTACTTTCAATGCCATAAACAGATGAAAAAAAAAAACATTTCAGCACTTACCTCTGCATTTGCTGCAAGTAACAAGAATGTACAATGACTTCAGTTTTTACATGCAGTTATTATTCAGACCGATACACTTTCGTTTCAATAACCACACCTCCACTGAATTACCTCACTGAATACAATCATGCCCTAAACCCTGCCCATGAACTCTCACAGTAAATCAAATAAAGTAGTAAAAAAATGCTTACATTGGGAAACACCCTTAATTCTTTAGCCAAAACCCCCATCCAGAGACCACATTTCTCAAACAAATTTATATAAAAATGCTAGTGTAATATTCTGTTAAAACACTGCACAAAAAATAATGCAACTAATCTAAATAAGCACAGCTATATATATATATATATATATATATGTATATATTAATTGGTAAATTATTTTATATATATTTATAATGTCATAAAACATTTAAATTTATTCAAAATTTTTTGTGTTGAAACAACATTGAAACCTTCAATAAAAATCAGTATAGAAAACATCAACCTCTACTAACTATTTCTACTGACAAGTAAACTATATTAAAATTAATACAATTCTATGCACTGTAATTGTATCCCCACCCTATATTTTTTACACTAAAAAAATAATTATTACTGTAACCTTATTTAAAACACTAACCCCCCCCCCACAAAAATTTACTCAAAATGTTGGTTTTTACTTTAAGATTATTTATGTCTATAGTCATTATCAACATTCTTTTGTTTACTTCTGTCTGTGTCAGACCATTGATGTCACATGACTCCACACCATGCTTTGAATATACAACTGTCATTTTTATTTTTATCTCCATTTTATTTTGTAACTTTAAAACAACTAATATGCATAGAATAGCATTTTCTCAAATTCCATCTTTTAAAAACATGTATGTATTTATATATTACAATATATTAACATATAAAACTATTCACATACCTCATACAAATCAATTACATAAATCTTACTGCAATTACTGTATTATATTATTAAATTTCAGTTTAAAGTATAAGTTGTCCCTATACACTTAACTCTATATTATACACCATTTATTTGTAAATAAAAAATGAGTAGTTAGCATTAAACATAAGATATAAAATGTAGTCATGAACTCATTGACAATATAAAAACAAACTCTGCTTTACACTTCAGTGTTAACCACAAAACATTTAAACTGTACTGTCAGCCAAATTTATACTAATCAACTTTAAACAAATATGTTCCATTTAAAACATATAATACTGCATGTACTGATCCTTGTGAACTAAAAACTATACATCCAGTACATACAGTTAAGGGTCATGCAACAAAAATAGTCACGTACTGTAAATGTATTTAAGTATATTGACCATAAAGAATTCAGCTTTGGCAAAAAATTAGACAATGTTTATTTATTTATTTATTTATTTTGGCTGTAACTCTGACCTGCTTGTAAAGTCATGTATCAAACAACAATAATAATTCAACAACACTTTCAACAGCCACATCCCTTTTCTCATACACTTAAATCCAACCACTGAACAACTATTTCAGTCCAATATGTTTGCATCAATCACATTTCTATCTTTAAAATGCTTGTTTGAAGTATTCCCTTATATACAACCATTCAAAAGGTTGAACCCTTTACAAGCTAATTTAAATATATTAGCACTTTTCCACTACTAAAACACATATAAAAGCTTAAAGTACCATTAAAACATTGATATACTTAAAAAAAAAAACACTGTAATGAATCCTGAAAATGTACCTTTGACATCACATTAATAACTTACATCAAAAATATTTATAAATAAACAACTTACTACAATAGCCAATTTACTTTCTACAATTTTGTTGTAATATTACAGCTACTTGGATCAAATACATGGAAACTTAATGAGCACAGCTTCTTACTATATGTATATATATATATATATATATATATATACCAACCACAAATCTTTAATTAGTAATTTACCTGAAATAGACTTTCAGTTACTTGGATTTCAAACATTAACAATAGCACACCCATTTCTTAGTGCATGGCACAGTTATTGTATTCTTCCTATAAACACTCACTACATGAACATTCTACTCTGAACCACAAAATAAATAAAAATATCACACACAACTAATTCTCTTAAATTCAACACCCACAAGTTTTTTCTCTGTCTCAACACACATAAAATAACACTTAAACTTAAAACTTACTGCCCTCAGCATACTACCCACAAATAAAATTAACCTACATTAAATTCAAAAACAATAATACAAAATAAGTCATGTACTCCCCACACATATTCCAGCGTAATTCACACTTAATTTATTTTTTATAATAGTATTACCAATTTTGTAAAACTACAAATCATACAAATCACTATGAGTAAACAAATATAGTCTATTATTTTTTAACATAGCTCAGATATATTAATTGCCTTATTTTTAACATATCACCATTTAACCTATTTGCTTTACCATCTCCGTTTCCATCACAACTTTAATCTATACAATATGTATTTCACAAAAATACAGATATCATTTATTAATTACATTCAACATCTTACTTCCATCAAAATCAATTTTTCTAAATTAAATATCTACCAATTATGAAAACACAGTGCAAATACAAGTCTACAACTGTAACACCTTCATAACCAAATTTTCAATACCACATATCCTACATTCAATGATAACATATAGCATCATTATAAATTGCCTACTTTCAATGCCATAAACAGATGAAAAAAAAAAAAAAACATTTCAGCACTTACCTCTGCATTTGCTGCAAGTAAAAAGAATATACAATGACTTCAGTTTTTACATACAGTTAATATTCAGACGGATACAATTTCGTTTCAATAACCACACCTCCACTGAATTACCTCACTGAATACAATCATGCCCTAAACCCTGCCCATGAACTCTCACAGCAAATCAAATAAAGAAGTAAAAAAAAAGCTTACATTGGGAAACACCCTTAATTCTTTAGCCAACACCCCCATCCAGAGACCACATTTCTCAAAAAAAAAATATATATAAAAATGCTAGTGTAATATTCTATTAAAACACTGCACAAAAATTAATGCAACTAATTTAAATAAGTACAGCTCTCTCTCTCTCTCTCTCTCTCTCTCTCTCAATCACTCAACACCTTTAAACCTATTCAAAATGTCCTCCAACACAAAACTTTATACAAAACTTTAGTCTTGAAACAACATTGAAACCTTCAATAAAAATCAGTATAGAAAACATCAACCTCTACTAACTGTTTCTACTGACAGCTAAACTATATTAACATTAATACAATTATATGCACTGCAACTGTATCCTCACCCTATATTTTTTACACTCCCCCAGTTCCCCTCTCCTCACAGAGACAGAATGTCTACCGTCCCAATCAACATTCTTTTGTTTACTTCTGTCTGTGTCAGACAATGATGTCACATGATTTAACCACCAGGCTTGGCATACGTTTACTAATTCTGTAATGTTTCCTTTTTATCTCCATTTTTATTTTATCATCTTTAAAAACACTAATATGCTTAGTTACTAGCATTTGTTCTCAAAAGTCAATCCTATTGACACCATGTATTTATTTATATATTACCAATGATATTAAATAAAAAACTATTTCAAATACATCATACAAATCACTTACAATAATTTTAATACACATTAATGCTATTGTCTTATTTACAATTTCAGTTTGCAGTATAAGATTTCCTTATACACTAAGCTCTATATTATACACTATTAATTTGTAAATAAACAGAATACATAACAAAACCACTACATAAATAACCCTATATTGATACACTTTATACTTTACAATACCTTAATTCTGAGAACAAGGTAAAACATAAATTAAATTCCTTATCTTTGAACTTGTCTAAAAAACTTTATAAATAAATAAGCAAACAAAAAACACCAAACAAAAAAAAAAAAAAACAACATCAACAAAAAACAACTTTTAAAATTGTAAAAAGTAATATTTTACACTAGTTATCATTTTTTTAATGTTCACTAGCTTTTTTTAACCTAATAAAATAAAGTGTTTTAAAAATTCAAAACATTTTAAAAACAACACTCTTCCTGCTGCCAGTTGGAAACAATATAAATGTATACTCCTCATACTCACCTCCTATGCAATCACACACAATACAATATAAACATACCACTAAAGTTTTATCAAAATCAGACAATGTATATGAATGTTATACAACATTTTTACTGTTTCTCATTTCGCACCCTCACTTTATAACCTCACAATTACATTTGCCCTTCTGTGAAATTTCTGATTTGAATATATGCAACGTAGAGTGTATAGATACCCCACTAACAATTCATTTTTTATGTTCTTATATATAAATAGACATATCTGCTATTTAATTAGTAAAAAACTAAAAACTGCATTTGTTAACCACAAAATAGTGCCAAAAACTTCAAAACTCATACTTACGTAATACTTAATATACTGAATTACACACACTTTCAAAAATATACTTATACTTAATATACTTAATTTACAAAAAACATTATATTAACATTTTTTTTATTAAATTTGAAAAATTTTTTTATTTTCTATTTTTTTTTTTTTATCATTTTCCCCTCCTTTCCATTCTTATAAATCATTAGGGATAGATAACATATTTATACCTACTATCAGTAGCCAAAAATCCATTACACAAAACACATATACATCACAAAACACATATACATCTCAAAACTTATGTTGTAGGTTTACTTTCCACACTACTAGTGTACCTTCCAACTTCTGTTTAGATTCCAACAACTTCTGCATTAAACAACAAACTATACACAGAAAATGAATGCTGATGTCGCCTTTATTCATCAAAATTCTCTTCTTCCACAATATCAAAGCCTTCAATTTCACTCCCATCTTCAATGCCATCTTCCAAAATATCTGTGGATTTAAAACAAAATGTTACAAACATTAATACATATTACAAACAACCTATGCTTTGCATCATAAACCTCTAATAGAGTGCATGGCATCATAAAACATTTATATATATATATATATATATATATATATATATATATATATATATATATATATATATATATATTAGGGCTGTCAAATGATTAATCATGATTAATCACATCCAAAATAAAAGTTTTGTTTACATAATATATGTATGTGTACAGGGTAAATTTATTATGTATATATAAATACACACACAAATTATATATTTAGAAAATATTTACATGTATATACATTTATATATTTATATTCTTATATTTTATATTATATATAAATATATTTAATATATAAACATAACATATTCTTCTTAAATATATACATGCATGTGTGTGTATTTATATATACATAATAAATATAAACAGTATACACACATATATTATGTAAACAAAACTATTTATTTTGGATGTGATTAATCGTGATTAATCATTTGACAGCCCCTAATATATATATATATATATATATATATATATATATATATATATATATATACACACCATCTCCCTTAAAATCCAGGGAAGCCCTTGCCACTTCCAGCTCCTTTTCTGTATTCTTCAACCTGCAGACTGTGTCTGCCAACTCCTTACGCAGATATTTTCTTTCTGCATCCATTGCAGATACTTTCCTCATGACCTTCACTCCTAGTTCTGTCAAATCCTTCTGCAACTCCCTTTTACAGACTGTCTCATCCAACATTACATACTACACAAAACACAAAAAAACAATAAATATACTTCCACTGCACATCATATAACATTACAAACACACCTAATACTTACTGCTAATAAACAGAACTTATCTCTGATTCTCAAAAATTCTTCTCCCTCCAAACGTGGTATTTTAGTAGGGCTACTGAAAGCCATTCTTCCTACAAAAAACAAAAACAAAATTAAGTAAATAATAATGCCTCACAACAAAATAAACAACCACATATGAACTACAACTACACAGAAGACATGAAAATAACTTACCTTACAAAGTAGTGTGCTACAAAACTAACAGCAAAACACAGCTTAATCCAGACGTATGACAGATAACTGAGTCAATGACATTCTGCTAACTATACATACCTGTAACACACCCCTACTCACAAAGACACACACCCTTTTATTTCACACACATCATATCACCTTAAAACACATTAGTTAAAATATATTCTACTGTTTAAACACATTATTTATTTATAACACTATGACTTTAAATTTAAACCATGAACACAATTATTCTCATAAAACGTATAATATATTTTGCCTAAACTTAGAATCCACACCTTCAACCTTCTCTCTGCCCTTCACATCTTGCCATCATCCCAAAATAACCTTACACCTGTTCATCAGTTTAAAACTCCTTAGAATAAAAAAAATCTTAGCTTTACACAAAATCTCTTCACAAAAATATACAAATAGTTTGTTACTTCTTTTGATTCTTTTATTCAAATAATATATATATATATATATTCTTCATGCTAATTAATTAATAATTAACAACTATATTAAATATACAACAACAATAACGATATTGACAGTTTCAGTGCTTCCACTAACAACAATTTTCTTTTAAATTCTTTCTGCTAAATCATCAAAACATGAAAAACATTAATACTTCTCTAAGAACATATCTGCATTTATCTTTTAAGACCCTACAGCCTCATATGAGGACATTATTTTAGTGAATTTCTCTGAGACTATACATGCCACAATTTTAAGTCTGGATGCCCTGTACATAGCACATTCAGAGCTTTATAGAGATACCAAATTATTGGATGTTTCACCATGACCACACCCTCCCATTGGTCTTCAAATATGTCTGAAATTTATTTGTTGACACATTTTTAGGGAAATATGATAATATTTTGTGATTAAATTGTGTATCATAAATCAACATCTCAAAAAATCTTATATGGTTTCAAATCAAAATATGACCTACTGTTTTGAAACAGGACATTGATTTCATCCACATATAAAATGATCAATACTAAAATCATGTTTATTACACATTTTGGGAGACATGAATGAATAGGGAAAGTGATTATATTTCAATATTCTATGAAATATTATACATTATAATGAAAATAATCAATTATTTCTCCCATTATTACAATTATTTATTCATTACGACTTGCCCCAAAAACATATTAATATGTCAATTAAATTTAGTTTATACATTGTATACAATGAGAAAACCCATTTATGGCCATTTTAAACACATTTTGCAGAAACAAAAATGGTATACCAAATCATTCTGTTATAACACAGCTAAGAATCATCTTTATACAAAGCTTAGTAAAAAACAAATCTTGAAAACTAAAAATGTATTGTTGATTTTAAAAAATCCATTGTTTTTGCCTATGCATGGTCATCCATGTCTCCATGTCTTTTCATTTTCTTAAAGAAATTGAGTCCCCAACCGAGGACATAGAATAACATATATATTATTTTTCATTCTCTAAACAATGTAAAGACATGGCAAAAAATAAATTTTTCCTAAAACTTTTTTCTCAAGTCTTCAGAATTTAACAATTACACTTACCCTTTCAAATTCACACTGGCTATACCCCAACTCCCCAAGTCAGGATATCTTTGGCCAACAATCAACACTCTATTGTTTAGCTAAATGTGTCAGACCTTTGCTGAGTCATAAGCCAACATGAAAGTTTAATGTATGTCAGTACCTACCTTTTATCTAACTTTTCAGCCTACATTCTCTTTTTACTATTTTTACCCATTTACTTCTAACCACTTCAAAAATATAAACCTATTCCTGTACTTAATTTTTCTATAATTCTTTATACCTGTATACAACTATACTGAAGACTGTACCATCCAAAACTAAAAGCATAGAACCTATTAACATACTACTCTTACAACATACTATTATGTAATAACTCATAGTCTGTTACATACTTACAAATTATTAACTTTCAATTGGACTTTTCTTTTGACAATAATAACTTTTATATAAAATAATACTGAACACATATTTGTGACATTGGGTGCCATTATTAACTGTAGACCATACATTCCCTCAATTATCCACAATTATTTTAGCTTATACTCTCTCATTTTTTCACATATTTATGATAATTATATATTATATTATAAAAATCTAAAAGTATAAAAAAGAGATATGTGAAGTGTAAATATATTTTTATATA